>NW_008600903.1:5725-57459 GCF_000691845.1 Merops nubicus
AAGGCTGAATAACTTGAAAAGACCAAATACTTTGAAAAGGCCAATTTATTTTTTTTTATAGCTTTTGCTATACATTAAAGCTACAGATTTCAAAGCTATCTATTTTTAGCTGTTCATTTCCTCACTTACCTCTTAATGCAGTTATTACACATGATGCATTTTTCTTTAGGACACTGTCAGTGGGAGACTAAAATGGGTACCAGCTTTTCTACTACCTTTAGTTTTATTTTCATATCTGAAAGTGTTTTATTCTGACAACTTTTTACTCCTAGAACCACATACGATTCTGAATTAATGTGATCACAGAGATTTTTGTAGGATTTTTTTTTTTCTGAAAGATTAGAAAATGTGTGTGAAAGGGGTTGTAAATATATCACCAGTGTTACACAGGTTTTACTACTGCTAGGTTGTTACTATCTCATTATGCACTAACTTCTGACTTGTCACAATATTTTAATCTTTTTGGTGCTAATCAGAAATTTCTCTCACGGAGGTCAGAAAATATCATGTGAGTTGCAAATTCTTTTCCCTCATTCTTTAAAATTTATTTGTAAATTTTTAACTGTAAGTCAGCATACTGGGGAACAAGACTGTTCAAAACAACTTAGAAATGTTATATTAGATATGTACATATGGTCCCCAAAATAAAGTAGATGAAGTTTTAGAGCTATCCAAAATATCTTTTAGAATCAGTTTCTAAAAGATTTTGAGATTGTAAAACAAGGAAAAGCTCTATGACAAAAGTAATTATTCCATTTCTTTTTCCAGTTTGCTATTACTTTGATCAACAATTTTTATGATGCTTACATTGTAATGCAATCACTCTTAATGATTTCACATATATATGTGAAATTAAAAATATCTTTAAAAATCTTAAGAATAAACTCATCAAAGCAGGAAATTAAATGGAAATACCTGTTTCCATGAAAAACAAAGAAAGAATCATGAAGCACTTCCATCTCTTACTTCCAAAAAGAAAAAGTTAAATTCTTTAAAATGCACTGAGATAATTTAGTTATAGTAGATAACTCTGAATGAACAAGCTGCAATAACCTCATCACAGAAAAAAAATTAATTATGTGAGCCAAACTGGCTATTTCAGTCTTGCTCCCAGCAATTTTTCTTACCTTGGGAGGCATGAGGGACTTTAAATTCTGGCCCACATAAACGTATTGAAAAAAATTTCCTGGGTCTCCCTCCAAACTTTGGATAGTTCTGCTAGTGACCTATGACACTGGGTCAGTACATATTCTCTTAGATACTTTTAAAACCATGACCAGTCTTCAAACTGCTGAAAATAAATTATTTCCCAGAAAAAAAGTAAATCACTTGCCCATTAAGCTTGTCTACAACATTTGATTAAAAACGTATGCCTAACCT
Organism: Merops nubicus; assembly: GCF_000691845.1. Taxonomy (NCBI): domain Eukaryota; kingdom Metazoa; phylum Chordata; class Aves; order Coraciiformes; family Meropidae; genus Merops; species Merops nubicus. The sequence continues at coordinate 7,106 of NW_008600903.1, forward strand.
GTATGCTCCAGACATAAAATAAAAAATAAAATTGTGGCTCTCATTTAGTTTCACACACCCAAAATGACGGAATTTTAAGTCCTCAACTCCTGTTTTAAAGATGTAGTTTTACTATAGATGGATTAAGCAAATCATAATTCAGTGTTGTGATCTAGTAGTCCAGGAAAATAAATTCCTAATAAAGGATGTAAAGTCAGCATTGATTAAATTGAGCTCTATGCCAGAAACATGTAGTTATTATTTTCAGAAAGTAACACAACTATTCGTATTAATAGGTTGTTGTATTGCAGAGGCAAGTAACCTGTTCTTTATATGTAATATTTCAGATATTACAAAGTCAGTAAGCCACCTCCACCCTCTAGTTCTTCACTTTAAAGTCACAGCACATAACTTTAAAAAATATTTTCTATGTGGACTGATACTGAGGCAAATATAGGATAGATCTATTGTTTCATGATATAGATAGATATACTGATTGATAATTACTTTAAAGATATAAAGTTTCTACAGAAATGTAGATTTTCATTATATTCTTATCTGTTTACTTAAGTATTGTTTTATTCATCTATGACAAAGCATTGATGTATAGACAGGGTTAATGGTGAAGAAAACAGATGCAAAAAAAGTTAATTGACTGAGCACCTCCATAACATTTAGTGGAAGATATACATAATTGTCAAAGTGTTCACATAACATTTCTGTCTGCAAAACACCTATCTAAACAAAAAAGAGGACATCTACAAGTGAATTAAGAATAGAGGACTAAGCATCAAATGTAACCAAACTTTCAACACTATTTGAGCTTGTGAGCCAAATAATTTTAACCATCTCACATCTACTCTTATATTACGCTAAAATATAAAATAAAGTTGGATAATTCTGGACACAAGTATAAACTGGGAGAAGAGTGGCTGAAGTGTAGCCCTGCAGAAAGGGATCTGGGGTGTTGGTTGACAGAAGGCTAAATGGAGTCAGCAGAGTGCCCTGGCAGCCAAGTGGGCAAATGGCATCCTGGGATTCACCAAATACCATGTAACCAGTTGTTCAGAAGAGGGGATTATCCCACTGTATTCAGCACTGGTGACACCTCATCTTGAGTACTGTGTGTACTCTGAGCCCAACTATTTAAAAGGCTATTAAGGTACTTGAATGTGCCCAGAAGAGGAAAACAAAGATGGTGAAAGAGGTGGAAGGCACATCCTAAGAGAAGTGACTAAGAACTCTGAGTTTGTCTAGTTTGGAGAAAAGAAGGCCAAGGGGTGACCTCCTTGCTCTCTATTTATAGTTTCCTGAAGATAGGAAGTGCAGAGAGCTGAGCTCTTCTCTCTGGGATCTAGGATAGGATGCCTGGGAAAAGTTCAAATCTGTGCTGGGAAGCTTTAGTCTGGACATTAGGAGACATTTCTTTACTGAGACAATTACCAAACAATGGAACGGACTTCCTAGAGAAGTGGTTGATCCCCCAATCTGTCAGTGTTTAAGAGGCATTTGGACAACAAACTCAACAACATGCTCTAACTTTTGGTCTGCCCAGAAGTGATCAGGCAGTTGGACTATGTGATCACTGTAGGTCACTTGTAATTGAATTATTATATTCTATATTAAATATAAGCAAGGTTGATAAGTTATCTTTTATTATTTTTGATATTTCGGAGAACAGAAAGCTTTTTTGGATCTCTGCAAGTCAGAAATATCTTCTTTTTAGAAAATAACTGTTCATATCTTAAAGACTAGAACTGGTATTCCAGGAAGTTCATTCCTTATTTAGCAGCTCTCTGTATCACACCATTTCCTTCTTTTCACCCAGAAAACAGGTTTAGTTTATGGTTTCAATATGTTTCTCTGCTAACCTCTAAAACACAGAGTGAAACAATATTTCTTAGTGGTAATGATATATAAATTAAGTTCTTCCTGATTACAGATGGCTTCATCAATTTATTTTGTTGATAACTGGCTTCAGAGGTTCCCCAATATCACTGAGAACTATTATTGCCTTCTTTGACATATAACTACGTGTTAAGGACTTACTCATTAAATGCAAGCTTATTGCCAAGAGGGTAAGTATATAGGCCTAAAGTATATAGGCTTTGTAATGAGATATGCAGCATTTCACTGTTAAGCCATTCATCCACATCTGGTCTAGCTTAGCAGTGAACTGAAATCATTGCCGCATGAAGGCTCCTTCCTAAGTTATGCAAAATGAACCTACTTAGTCCCATTTTTAAACTGAGGAAATGTCCACATCACAAAAGAACCATTAAAACATCCCGCAGAGTCTCTAAGGATTTGAAAAATGAGCTTGCTTAGCTGAATTTATTATTATGTTCTTAAATTGCTGCTGATTCATTTTCTACACTCTGTAATCATACTGGATAATGGCATTAGATATATTTTGTTGCATACTGTACTTTAAACTTCTTAGGCTTATTCTAAATATGACTAGAAATAGTGCATCACACCCATCAGATGGCCACAGGGGAGTTGCAATGTTCATGTTATTTTGACAGGAGCAGAATAGAAGCAGGGGCCTGTGGAGTCTTTAAGCAGCAGTTAACTTCTGGCCTTCTTCTATCAGGTGTTACCTCGTTCTCCCTCGGCTTGTTACAGACCACAGCAAACTCATTCAGCCTGTAGCAACCCAATTTCTCTCCTCTTGAGGTAGTTCTTGCCCAACTGTTTCCTTCTGCTTTGTGCCCCTTCTGACACTTTCTCCAGACTCTTTAGCTTCCACCAGCTCGGGTGTCTGCTCCTGGCTGCCTCATTGTATCTCCCTATGCAGCAGGGCTCTGGGATACCGTAAGTACATCCTGGGCACATTCTTTTCTTCCTCTCAAGTCCCTTCCCTGTCTGCCCCAGTATCCAAAAGGGATACTACTGACTTTCTCCTTTAGCATTCCCCTCATATTTCTAGTGGCAAGAATCACTTAAAAAAATATAAAAAAAAAAATCTGACCTGTCAATAACTGATGGATTATCTAACAGAGCTGTTATAGGTCATGTAGGAGCCATGTTCCTGGTATGCTCTTTTTTAGGCCTGCTCTCAGACACACACAGTAACACACAGTAAGTGTTTTGGGATGGGGAGGAGATACTCAGAACTTTTGTGTGCATCTGTGCATGACTTCACATGCTAAGTCTCTCTCTCTGACAGTTTTAACAATAACCATAGAAATATAACATTTATACCATAAGCCTAACACAGTACTGTGATCTGTTATTTGGTTTTAGGATCTTCAAAACCAACTAGTTTCTGCTGTACATACTGTTGATTTCTCCAAAATTAGCTTGAATCACATCATCAGGAGGAGATGTGGAGACCTTGACCCTAAATATTCTTATTGCCCGTGTACTTTGCCACTATTACACCTGCTTTCTCATTAAATAGGGTGCCATTCCCTGGGGCTATCATAAATAATTCCTGTAAAATCATGGTTTAAGTTTGCCATTATGCTTCCGTTCCAAGAAATCACTACACAAATTTGTGTCCTGTACAGTAAAAATCATTTATTCTCAGATTTAGTACTGAGAATATTTCATATTTCAAATAATAGCAAAACACAAACAAAACTCTAAGAGAATATAAAGCAGTATAGCCCTCTCCACATAAAAAATCAATTAACTGCTTAATCTTACTTTCAAGCCATAAATATCTTACTGGATATTTTAGAAAAATAAAGCCACACATCTTGAAAGGTCTTGATGCATTCCTGAAGATTTTGGCTTCTTTACTCTTTTTTAGGCTACATTTCAAAAACTGCAGCCAGGATAAAGAAGTTCAAATTTGGCAAGATTTGTGTTATCACCTCTCAGGAAGGTCAAATAGTCACATTAGCTTCTTGAAAAATTAATATAAAACCCACCTGCATAATATTACTAGTACTCAGACCTTAATCAGATTTCCAGCACACAAAAAGTTCTTCAGCACTCCACAACACTATAACAGCAACCTGAACTTCACAGACAATACCCACAAAATTTTCATCATTTGGCAGGAAACTGAAGAGCAAGACTATTTCCAAATCTTTGCAGTCACAAAGCCCTTTTTTGAACCTTTGAATCTCAAATGAGGCATAGACATTTCAAATGGCTTTGCTGCTTCCAAGAATTCTGCTTGGCTTCATTCACTCTTCCACGTGACACTTTCTCTAGGGATATCACAGAACCAGAAAGGGGGGAGAGGGCAGGGAACGTGGCCAGCAACAACAACAAAAAGACCAACCAACAAAAAAATAAAATAATAACAAATAAAACCAAACACACACACAAAAAAGCACACACAGACAAAAAAAACACACACAGACAAAAAAAAAAAAAACAAAACACACAGCACATCAACCTACACAGCCTGGGAAGTTACTGGGCCTGAAGCTTGACTCCAATAAGTACCTTGGATAATACGCATGGATTTGCATTTCAATAAGTGAAACATGAAAAGTCACCAGGAGTAGATTTAGGCCTGCACCAAGAACTAAACACCTCCCAAGGCAAGTTTCAGAGGAACGCCTGTGATAGGTGCACCAGATAAATGACTGTGAAAGGAAAAAAGTGCTACAGTAGCTGCAAGACTAACGTTGTGCTGATGTTTCTGGGCAGCTCCAAGACATAATTTATAAGCATGCCGTGTCATCACAGAGAGTAAGTAGACCAAATCCTGCTTACTGTTGCCGCGTTGCAGACTCTGCCCCTCCCAGCATCTGCACTGCTCTCAAGGGAACTCTGATAGTCTTCCTCCTTTCAGCTGCAGCAGAGCCATTAAAGTACCATTATGCCCTTTGAGCTCCCTCAGTCTTATTTAAACACAAACAAAACTGGGAGCCATTAAAGTACCATTATGCCCTTTGAGCTCCCTCAGTCTTATTTAAACACAAACAAAAAAATTTCACTCTCAGAAGCTCATATAATATTTGTGTGGGTTTTTTAATCAAGTTTTCTCTGCTGTGTTTCAATATGCTCTAGATTTGTTTCTTGGAATCAAAGTTAATGTCCCTGGTGCACACACTTAATAAGCTAGTCAAGTTAGATATGCTCCCTTCCCATACATCTACTCCTCTAATGTCTTTGAAAGTAAAGAAGAGTATTTTTTCCTCCCATTAAAAAAGGACATTATCTGTACTGCATTACCATCCAAAAAGTGCAATAGTGTATAACTGATAACAATGAGGAAACATTATTGGACTTTCTTCTACTGTTAGTATCACAGAGTTGCCACTAGATTAATGAATTTCACATGAAATGCTTGGTAATCTGACTTACATCTATATCTTCACCAATCTTCTAAAGAATCACTGAACAGAATTTTCTTTGTTACTAAAATGTTGCCTGTTTCATCCCATTTGAAGATGACTTAGATTCTGTGATGTCTTAGAACATGTCTTCACAGAGACTGTTGAAATACTGCAAACTGTAGCAAATGTCTGATAGTACAACCAACTTTGAAATTTATTACAAACAGTGCGACTCTTCATAGAGGTTGAGTTGGCAAAAATAATCATGTTTCAATAGTATATTCCCGATTATTTTAGTTTTCTGTGTGATCTTTTAGGATTTACATGAAACAATTTTCAGAAGGAAATTTTAATCATTTCTAATATGTACATTGTACATTATATTTAGTTATTCATTCTCTAGTCCTTGTTGAACACAAGCAATTGCATTTCTATTTTCTTTTATGAAGTTGAGTTAAAGCATAGGTAATTAAAACTTGCTTGTTTGCAAGTTGTCTGATCATAGAAATACATAGATCAACAGAAAAGATCTATTTGGCCTTATAATAATGAGTACATTTCTGTGTAAAGTTTAAGTAATAAAGTTAACTTTTTTTCTTAAAACCAAAAGCAGACAACTTTTGCTTATGGTGCAGCTAACATTTACAAACCATCAAGAGGATGAAGCGGGAGTAATCAGCACAGATCATCTTTTCTTCAATTTCAGTAAAATGTTTTGATAGGCTGGAATAAACCACTGTGCGTCCTGGCCCAGGAGATAACCACCTCTAATTATTCAATACATCCAGCATTTTTTCTCATAACAGGATTTAATCTACAAAAATTATTCTTTTCTCTACCTCCTGCAGGGAGAAGCGAAAGACTGGACCTCCTTACACTAGGCTGACAGGACATGTTATTTTGCTGATCAAAGATCTTAAAGTACCCAACACTAATCAGCCCAAGACGGCTAATTATAAACCCTGAGGCCTTCTCCAGCCTACGAAAATACTGTAAAAACCAAAACCAAGCAAACAAACAAACAAACAATTCTGAGCCCTGCCAAACTGGCATTTTTCCTGGCTGTCAGATTTCATTTTTAAAACATGTAATTTCCAGATCAGATGTAGAGGGAGGAAAGACCATTTCACGGACTGAAGGCTTGTTGAAGTTCTCTATAACCTCTACTTTCCCTATGGTTCTACCATACCAACAAAAGCACCAGAAAAATCAGTGTTTCTCGGAACTTTATTTTATCTTCATACATTTGAAGAGGTCCTTTCTGTCCAGAGTCTGAACTTATTAAGGATTAGTTAAAAGCATAAGATACTGGTCAGTTTATACATTTTTTGAAATCCCACTAATACTCCATCAACAATTAACACCCAGTAAGAACACAGAGAAACACAAAATTCAATTTATAAGCCATTCAAGAAAATATGCTGTTGGAATTCAACTATATCTAACACTAAATTTAGGTGTAAGCTTTAGCATACTAGCTTGTTTTATTTACATGTTACATACAGACATGGGTTTGTTTTGGTTTTTTTAATAATTCAAAGGATGAATATGGGAACCAAAGCTATATGCCTATATATATATTTATATAAATAAACTGAATTGGATTCTAAATTATATTGGGAGTCAGAAAACAATATAGGTTAATTGTGGGGGCAACCTTTATTCTTGATCACCCATAAAGTACCTTTCTTGCCATACTCCTCTTCCCTGAGCTATTGGCATATGAATTGGAGACATGCATCCTTCGCTCTCTTGAGACGTAGGGCTGTTCTGGTTTCTACTAATAACTATTTATTAGACTGGGAAGAGGGATACCTCTAGAACCCAAGGGTCTGCCTAATTCAGAACAGATGTTAGTCCTGTGTATCTTCCATCTCGTCTTAACGCATATTCACCAGTCATTAGCCGTTTTGTTCAGAAAGCAAACAACCCAAAGCCTAGACAAAAATGTTCCATGAAGATCAACAACAGCTGCTTTGATAAATCAGCAGTGACTGAGAAAACAGCATTTTGTAGAACTCTTATCAAGCTCTAATTGTGGAAAGGATCATGGGAAATCATGTGGAAGATCATGCAAAATTATGGTGAGTCCCCCTTCTTTCCCCAAAACAAATTATTTGTTTTACAGCAGAAGAGCATGCACATATTGCCTCAAGCTTTGCAGACCAGGTGTTGCTGCCTCTGCGTCTATATGGAAATCACTTAAGACTCAGCCAGTAGAAATATCTGCCTGATCTTTTCAAACTTAATTATGGAATTAAGCTTTTTTCTTTTTTTTTTTTAGTAAAGCACGCTCCACAGTCTGGCATACACTAAGTGTAATTTTTCTGTTGCCAAAACCACTAAGTTTTCCATACGTTTGCTAAGTCTTCTACTGTGGAATCCTTTATCCCACGACAAAAATCCCCAAAGCTAGTTTCCTTCCTTCAGGTTTTTACATTTTATTTTCAGCACCCACATCTGTCTTGTATCCAATATTCCCTTGTGCCATTCAGTTGGCATCTGCTACTGTCTTGCCTGTATACATGCGCATGGGTAAAGTTAAATTGACAGCAGTGACACCGAGCACTTGCATAGAATGCTTTACAGAAGGGATCAGCATCATTACGTCCGTTCTACAGGTGGTGAAAGAGAGGCACACGCTCAGAGGCAATGTGCAAGGGGCACATTTAGTATCACTCAGAAGCAGTTTCCAGGTCTCCTTCATTCAAGTATCATGGGCTGCTGCTCAAGGCTACCTTTCGTGTAGCTTACCACTTCTCTGACCAGCAATTATTCTATATCAGTTTACATCACAATTCAAACTCAAGAAGTCCTCTTACTAGTTTTGGTACACGTTCATGATGAGCACAGGAGGGAGAACACCTAAGATTTTTACCTCAGACAAATATTAATCTAGTACTAGTGTCATACATAACTCACTATTTGAGCCCTCTCTGTATTGCCCAACAAGAAGAGACAGCAACAGAGATTTCAGGGGCATTTATCCCTCTTGAATTAAGTGACTTTACAAGTCACCACAACAAAAAAGGGTCACAGAGGTGGGACCAGCAAATGGAACTGAAGTTCCAATCCAATTCAAAGTGACATAATGAAGTTGAGCAAAATGAATAATTAAGAAGTTTTCTGCATTATTCACAAAAACACAAAATCAAGTTTCTCACTTTATTTAAAGGTTTAATTTAAAAAGTAAAAGCTACTGCACCGCAAACAAATGCCAAGCACTTGGAGGGTTAAAATTGTTTTCTTCTGAAAGAGCAATCACTGCTGCTGAAACACTGTCTGTTCCTCGTACATTATGCACAGAGCATATTTGGACTCCACCTTCTTCAGATAAATACAAGAAAAACAAAAATCCTCTAATTATTTTCCAAGGTATCTGTGCTTAATGTTATCAAAAGCTAAACAGAGGTGTTATTGTTAATGATCTCATAAAGTACTAGTTCTGACATTCTGAGAAGGAGCAAGATGACACATTAAGAATCTATAAAATATACCCAGCATGTTTTAATAGTTGACCCTTAAAATGGCAACTCACATAACTGCTGTGTCACTGCCTTAGCAACACAGACTAGACGTGCTAAAATCAGACAGAGAGCAGCCTTCTCTAGCTGAAGCTGTGGGGTGTGGGTGGGGCTTTTTGTGGCAATCGAACTCTGATTTATTATTCTGACAAAATATGGTATGTTTTAGTACAGCAGTGCAGCTTGAAGTACAGGAAGGATACATGCTTGCTAGTACATAAGTGCCTTGGCCAAAGAATTAGCCTTCTTCAGGAGGAAAAGCTGCTTCTTAACATGATCTAACACACTTGAAAATTGTAAGCAGCCTGGAGTAGCTACATGCTCAGCTTTGAAAAATGTCTTTATTTGAAAACATTCTCCATAGACCCTAGTTATTCCATCAGTATCATTCAGCTCTGACTTGCAGTTTTTCATGACAAAAAATAAGTATTGAGAAAAGTCTTTCACTAGTTTTGTCACTGCTATCTGAGCTTAAGACTTGTCTTGCTATATCAGCTTAAAAACAATCTTGGACAGCCCTCAGACTTGACAGTATCAGGTTCCGTTCCTTCTGGTTTGCATTCACTGCACAAGCTCTATCAGCCCCTATCAAATAAATACCTGTCAAAAACCTTATGTTTATTGAAAGGGTAAAAATGCAGTGCAAGCGTGCAAGCCACCTGTTCAACATTATTTCCCAGTGGACTCAGTTACAAGCATCTAAGGTTCTACTCTGTAGTGTAAACTGGACATTTCTTCTTACTATCCATTTTCCTACCTAATGAGCCTAATATATTCAGTAGGCAGGCACATTGTTTTCTTAAAATTTAAACATCTATTTTACAGAAGTATTTTTATATCTATTCTCCTGGAGGTGAATATTGTGTCACAGCAATCTGTCAAACAAAGGACAAGCACTTATCTAGCCATAGGAGAAATGTTTTTGGTTTAGTACTTGGAAAACAAATGTGCTATTTTTTAAAAAAAAAAAATAAAAAGCAACAGACCTTGTTCCTTTCTGTTGCCAGCTAGGCATATAAAGGTCTGGCTTCCAGCAACTAATGTATGGATTTTTTTTATTTGTTTCATTTCAAGCAGTACAGTCAACAAGGTTCGTCTAAAAAACATTGGCAAGCACATCCTCCTCTTTTGAAAGACTAGAACGTTCCCAAGCTCATCACATTAAGTTGCAGTCTAATTTAAGGTATGTAACAATCTAATTTTTTTTACTTCAAGCCTCTGAAATATCATGGGTCCATACAACACAAACAGGAAAGTACAAGGATAGACAGGTAAAAGATGATATTTTTTTTGAAGTGCTACACAAGCCGTAAGAAAAGACCTGAGAGAACCATATCTGTCAAAGGTTTTCCAGGAAACTAGGGCCTTATGAAGGATATTTAGGAAAAGTGAGGAAAACAGCTTCCCACCTCAATTTAAACTGAAAATTAATGCAATCTAGTCAGGAAAGACTTCATTTCTCAGGTATATGTACAGGCGCTAGCACTCTTAAGTGTCCTATCCAAACTTTGGTAGACATACCTGAATTGTTTCATTATTTTAAAATATACTAATAACTTTGAAGTCCTACAAGTTTTCTATATAGAACTTTTCATAAACCACTTTTTAGAGACTGCCCAGAGGAAATGCAACTTTCTTCCAAAGGATTTCAATATTAAAGGAATGACAGCTTTCTAGAAGAGAGCAATTACAAGCATAACATTCAGGAACAGAAAACTGGAAGGAGCATGTAAGACACAGGAAGTCAACACATGATAGAATTGAGCAGGAGCTGTAAGCAAGAAATGCAAGTCTAACAGTGTTCAAGGAGAAGTTATGTAGGTTAGGTGGGATGCATTTTAAAACAGAAATAGAGACTCAGCTGCTACAAGCTTTTAGTCAAGAGAGAAAATGCTGTGAAAGTGACACAGAAAAAAAAGGAAGAAAAAAAAAGGGGGGCGGCTTTTTATATTCAGATACATGCTTCCTTTATCTTAACCACACACCAAGCTAGTAAAATATTAATATTCTTTGACAATGCATGAAGCAACTTCATACCTATATCTCAACTTACAAAACAATCAGTACAGGGCAACACTTGAAAGAAAAAAAAACATACGCAAAAGTAAAAAATATACTGTTAAACCGAAAACACAACTAATTATTGAAGTTGGGTGCTTCCTCACCGAAGAGCTAGGACTTCTTTTAGTACAACCTAATGCTAACAAAGGCCACCTTTTTAAGTGTGTCAGCTCCCACAAGACACTGTACTATAGGGGCTGGGAAATCTATTTTGTAGAGCAATTTCCTCATAGAAATCACTCGCACTTGAAATATCCCTCTGCCAAGAGAGAGCACGCATATTTTGGCTACGTGCTTAGTATGCTTGGTGTCTATGGGAAGGTCACTGGACTTGGTGCAGCAGAAGTACCCGGGGTCAGGTCTTTCTGTGCCTGCACTCGGGCCCACAGCAGCCTGACTGCCGCACAGCGGGTCCTGCGGCTCCCCTGGCACAGCACCTTTTTACTGCCTCACCCTGCAAAACAGCGGGTCCCCTAGAAAGCTCACTGCTTGCCCTGGCTGCTCTTAACAGTTCCAGAAGCCAAAAGCATCATTACAATTCACAGCGCTCATCCTCCACGCTTAACTTTGAGGCTGATACTCTCCACAGGACACAACTGCCCAGGCTGGAGAACACCTCACTTACATTTACAAGCTATCTTCTCTTCTAGTTGCCTTAGAAGACATCCATTCAGTGGCTGAGAGAAAGTCCCTCCTTGCCTAGCACTGGGATTGAATACTGGACAAGAAGCAGGAGGTGACAGCACTTTGGTCGAGGCTGCCAGGGCAAGCCTGTATCTGACACATGCCATGGAATTGAGAGTTCACACAGAGCAGAGAGCATTCCTGGCTTTAAACATCTTGTCTGAAAGTGCCAGACATCATAAACTGCACAGAGCTGAATTTTTTGACCTTGGAGGGATGAAAAGCTGAGTCAGCCTTGCTGGGATTCAAAGTACCCAAGAGTCTAGATATTTGAAACCTGTACTTCAGCCACAAAACAGGCAGGGATACAGGTCCAGATATCTGGATTTATTTTTTTTTCCTTTCTTCCCCAGTCCTTGTACTCATGACACAAAGCTTTTCTGAAGACATTTTAAAAATAAGAAACCTTTTGCTTCCGAAAAGCACATTTTTGATACTCTTAAAGAATGATTTGTGTGATGGCCCTCCTGACATTATATATATACACACACACGCGCGCGTACATGCATATGTAACATGACTATTCATGTAGTTAAAACTGCTGTGACCATACTAAACCAGTTTATACTATTAAAACTACTATGACTGTATAAAGCCAGGGATTTATATTACGCATTTTTAGGTTTGATTTCACGGGTGTGGGGTTTGGTGCTTTTATTTTTATATCAAGAGAAAATATTAGATATAAAACAATGTGAGAAAAAAAAAATACTCCTTGGGCCTTTGTACAAGAGAACTGATTAGGCAGCATACTTGCTTACTCAGCACACAGTGGACGGGGAGTCTCTAAGCACTGAGAAAATAGGAAACATCTATAGCAAAAAAACTTGTTGGGGTTAGGAACATAGCTCCTCTCCTATGACAAAGCCTGCAGAGGCTGAGAAGCCCAGGATGGCTGCTGCCTTTTCAGGAGAATTCTGAATCATGACAGTGATGTCTGATATGGCTGCCCACCCACTGCCACTTCCATCAGGCAACCTAGACTCCTCTTGTCTCTCCATCCATCTCCTTCCCTTCCTGTGGCAGGAAAGACCTGGCCCGGCCCAGATGACTCATGATAGGAGTAACGTATACAAATTTTGACTTTTCTTATTTTCTGCAGCTAGAATCTGCTTTAATGAGTGACTATTTTCATCAAAAGGGGGAAAAAAAAAAAAAAGGCAGCCTTTCCCCCTCTCCAGGCCACAGAAATATTAGTATTCAGACACAAATTAATTGCAAGATGATTCCTTCAAGTCATCTTTGCATTCATGTACCAATTTTATCCCAGTAATACCAGTATAAAGTCTCATTACAAAATGTACAGACATTTCATTATTAGCATAGGCCATACTTAGAATATAAAATATAAACATACTTCAGCAGACAAACATGATATCTTTTAATACATACAAATATGTTTTCTTTTAAATAGAACTCTGCACCTCTCCCTGAAGCTAGTAGCATTCAGCACAGACCAGAAAAAAAAAAAAGTCAAGCCCAGAATTTTGTCATTATTTCTGTCATGACAAAGCAGTGATTTTTAGACAAGCATGCAAGTAAATTAAGACATGGCATAGGATTTTTTTAAAAAATTGTTTTTAATTCCTCATTTTTTTTGAAGGGAATACTTCACCAGCATTTTGGAAATGCCACTAATCTTAATCAATACCTGAGTACTTCTGATAAGGTGGACTTTCCAGGGATGAGTTCCTGGATGCAGGCCCATTCCAGATCTGCTGAAGGTGAGAGTGACAGGACACCCACCCACTGCCGTTATGCTGCAACATGACCTACTGAAAATAAAGTCTAGAGCACAAGGGTCCCTCAACTCATCTTTAGAGAAAGCGGCCTCCTTCCTTTAAGGACACCACTCTGGTCCTCTCTAAGCAGGCTTTGCACTGTCATGCACTGACAAAAAAAAAATGAAATCCACAGCATTAAAATTGTACCAGATTCCATTTCTGGAGTCAGGTTTTGCTGTCAACTGCTACAGCTGTTTTGAAAGTAATCAAGCTTCTGTTTTTCTCTGCATTCAGTACTAAGCTAAGTAGGACCTATTAAATTGATGACACAATAAAATCCTTTACAACAAAGTACAGAATAAACAGTAATGTCCTTTCAGTTCCATGTTATTTGGCTCATCTCCAACTACACTTCAGTATGAAGCTGCACATACAGAAGAACTCTAGACGAAGTGTCCAAATTCAGCTACTTTGGGTAAGAATACATGTATTTACAAAATGTATTGCCTTCAGTAATGATGAGCAAAACCAGCTGTGGAACAAAACTGAAAGCAACATTTTTCCTACTGTTGAATGCTGTCTCACTCATAATTGTATCTCAACAGCAAGCAAAATTGTGTTATATCTGTAGTGTTTCTATTGGGTCATGCTCTGACTCAGGCAGTCAGGCTTGCTCTACATAATAAGACTCTCTTCATGACTCCGTACTCTTCCATATCCTCACATCCAGACCTCAGTGAAACACTGGGACCCATACAAAGATGAATGGGAAGTATTCAACAATTAGGGCATTCAGCTGGAGTCAGAGTTAGCTGAGATGTTCACCAAGAAACAAGTATTGTTATCATAGCTCCATTATTAGTGGGTGTTTCCCATGGCAGACAATGCTGTGAGAAGAGTGTGGAATAGAGAGCAACAGGAACTTAAAAAAAAAAGTTTATGAAACTACATGATTTGCATTCTTATTATTAGGGAAAAAAATCTGCACTAGGGGCTTCATAGTATGTCATCTCTCTGTTCATACTGTCAAAAATCGTTCTTTTCCTCCCAATATGTTTCCCTTCATTTTTAACTCTAGTTTGAGAAATTCTAGTCATGATCAAGTCACTTGCAAAATTTAACAAAATACGTTATTACTAATAAAGGCATACTGTTTCAACCAAGCATGTCTTATATCCACTCCTTATTAACTGTTCTCTGATAGTCCCTGAAGTTGCAAGTTGAACACCCTGCTCGCCAGCTCTCTTTGCAGCTCTAATTCTGACACTAGCCAGACATCAGCTGTCCTGCCCTTCCTCCCATCCTCTTGCTAACTCATATCTCCCGAGAGGGCAGCAAGCACAGGAGACCACTGCTGTCATACTGTAAAATGCATCACAATGAAATAAAACGTCATTCTAATGTTCATTTACCATCATTTGCTTTGTGTTTTTCAGTAGGAATTAAACCCAAATGTATCCAGACCATGCTGAAAAAAAAAGCCATTTATGATGGAGTACAGACTGTCTCCGGTAAGATATTAAGATACAGGAGCTTCATTCCAGCTTGTGCCAGAGAAGAACATCACATCCGTTCCTATGAAGTGCAGCCAGATAACATTATATTTACTACCCCACAAGTATAAAGAACTAAAAAACAGAATAAATATAGACATCACTATGAAATTAGTGACTGCTATTTTTTCTTACAGCACTTTTGAAATAGAAACTACACAGGGGAGAACAGAGCCAGGGACCACTCCCTAATTCCTAGTGGACATATTGATCAATTAAAATGACATGTGTCTGGTCTTTTCTTTCCTTCTAATAGCAAACAGCTGAAAGACTAAATCTTTTAAGCATGCAAAATCAAGCAGTTCATGTTGTTGTATACCATCCAGCGAGGTTAACTTGAAGTTAAGCTAAATTAGCCTGGCCTCTAGAAGCAAGACCTTAACACAAAATAAATATTGGACATCGTAAAGAATTGCTAAATATTGTAGACAAAATCTTAACCAGCTTGTTAAATATATATATATTTTCTTCCCATGATAGAGATGGAAGCCTTTATAATTATTCTTATTTTATTCACAGCAAAACCCCTCAGAATGCCTGAATCTTTGGCTACACCTTTTACTGCAGTTGCAGCAGAGAAAAAAAAAAAAAAAAGCTTGTTTTTCTTCCAGTAAAAGATAGATCTAAAATTCACTAAGTCACTAAATTCATTACTATTGAAAAATAACAGATTGAAAGAAAGTCAAACAGTAGGAAACCTAAAAGCTACCGTACTTTCAAAATATCTGGATAATATTTGACAATTATATCTATGGTTTTATTTTTTCAGAATATGAACAGAAATAGGGCAGTACTGAATCATGTTTAAAATCCATACTGTTCCAGTGGCTTGTTCAGCACTGGTTTGCTGAGTCTTTTCTGTACTATCACGTTATGGAAGGCCAATGAAACTAAATTGGTGATATTCATGCTATTGAAAGAAAATAGGTTAAAAGAAGAGCTACATATAACAGGAACGGTTAAATAAAGAGGCAGGGAAAGGAACAGGCTGCATTTATGACATGAAAATTGAAAATAGCTCTTCTTTCCATTTAAGCAAATCAGACTAGCAACTTTAATAGGATTGTGAAATTTAAATATATTCTCTCCAAATCTTCAGGGTATTGTCGTAAATGCAAAGACAAGTGTAAATATTCAGACTTAATGCATTTTCTGTAGGCCTTTGTCTTAGCCTGTCTGCCTGAAAAATAATATTTAGGCATGCAGCGTCTTTCTTCAAAATGATTTTCACAAGGCGAAACACACACATCCTTATATTAGGAAAACCCCGTAAAATAGGAAAAAAATAATGGTGCAATTAAGAACAGCACAACATTTTGCACTTACCATGTCCTGTTCAAATCATCCTCTTTTGATGTTTACAGCACATCTGTAAGATGCAATACTAGGAGGTGCCTTGTGTGACCTGCTGCATGATGCTGTGACATCAGTTCAGATGATGCAGCTCATTATGGGAAAGACTGCTGTTGCCATGGTGACCGAGATGTGATACGAATCCTTACTGCATTTCCAGGGGAGCCTGAGACAATACAGAAGCCCTTTAAAGAAACAGACAAAATGCAAACAGGCTTTTAAAGTACTCTGCCATAGATTTTTAGAGGCCACATTCAAGTACGTGCTTTTTATTAAGAAACATTTTAGACAAATCATTCCCGCATAGTAACACAGAATTCAGATGTACGAACTAAATTATTTTTAGATTTAAAACTTAATATCATGTGTGTCAATTTAAGATCAAATGCTATAAGTTAAATTTGGTTATCATGTAAGAACCTTAAATTACACAGTATATTTTTAACACTACACCAAGTCTATCATTTACAAGAAAAATCTTGTTGTTAGGGGCAGACACTCAATATGTCAAAATAAGCAGAATGAATGACAATGAGTCTCAAAAAAAGGGGGAGGGTATTTATGGAAGAGTAAAGAAGTTCCTAGCCAACCAAGTGAAAATCTCCTTATCATTTTTCAACTGTAGGGCAACCTGCACTACCATCTGCATGCTGAGTAGCCTGGCATTTATCTGCCCATCAGATGAGCAAAGACTTTGGAAGCTGGAGCAAGTTGAGTGCCTAGTGGGCCTCCACCTCCCAGGTAGAGCAGAAAGGCCATCAAAGGGGAGAATCTCTCCCTGCAACCCACCCAATAGGCTGGGACTGGAGTCTGAGCCTGCAGACGTTACCTTTGGCACTGGCAATCTGCTCACATCCTCTGCTCAGAGTAGTGATGAGAGAAGCAAAGGCTACATAAATAAGTACCAAAAAGAGCTGTCTGGAAATTAAAATTCACAACCAAAGAACCACCAGCACGTTTTTGGCCACTTGCCAGTTCTATTTGGATGAGAAAAGTTTCTGGCAAAAACTGTTTTCCCAAGCCATGAAAATCCCTTTCTACATGGTAGTGAGAAACAGTGCACAAAAGGCCAGACTCTTGATATGCTGAAGCTGAGAGTAAAACAAAAGCCCAACTTGAACCAAGAAGCCTCAATGCCCTGAAGCTATCCAATAAATATGGGTGCCCCTGTCTGAAGCTCTTCATCACATTAAACTTCAGCCTATGAGTAAAAATTTTGATCACAAAGTGTCACTCACAAGAGCTCCAGATTTTTGAAAATTTAAAACTTTCTTAGGTCTCTGAGGATGTAACACAGTTTAGCAGAGGACAACATGATTGAAACATGATTCAGGTTGGACTGACATAAAAGCTAAGGAATGTCCTTGTAACTTAGCAAAGTTTTCAGTATGCTGAATGCCATACTGCTCAAGTGAGACGGGTTTCTGAGAGTTTCCATTAAAGGAACTATTTATCATTTGCTAAATGGTATTTGCTATGAGTTTTACTGCCTTTACTGCTATGGGAATGGAGTTGCAGAGAGGCACTCAGCTTTTGCTTTTCTTTGGAAAATGATGAGATTCAGAATCATCATTATATCAAGCCAGGAGTCATAATTTAGTTGATACAAGGGCTCTGCCTCACGCGCATCAGCTTGACCTCTGTTCCTGAATGCTGGGAAGTGCAATTGGTGGGTTAGGCACATCGGGGAAGCACACCCTGGGCTAGCCCTACCACACTCCAGTAGCCATCCACACCAGACAGTCAGCTCCAGGCTTGTGCTCCAGACCCTCCAGAACACATCTGGCTTCCATGTGACTTCTGTGACTTCCATGAAAGATCCTCTTGCAGGAGTGAAGTAGAAGCATTGCTAATATGGACACAGATCACAGAATATTAGGGGTTGGAAGGGACCTCCAGAGGTCATCGAGTCTAACCCCCATGCCAGAGCAGGACCATCAGGTCTAGGGCAGGTCACACAGGAACACATCCAGACAGGTCTTAAAAATCTCCAAGGTAGGAGACTCCACAACCTCCCCGGGGAGCCTGTTCCAGTGCTCTGGAACCCTGGCAGTAAAGAAGCTCTTCCTCACGTTGAGGTGGAACTTCCTGTGATCCAGTTTGTATCCATTGCCTCTTGTCCTATCACAGGGCATAAATGAAAAGAGGTTGTCTCTTTCTTCTTGGCACCCAGCCCTCATATATTTATACACATTGATTAAATCTCCCCTAAGTCTTCTCCAGACTAAAAAGCCCCAGGTCTCTCAGCCTCTTCTCATAGTGCAGGTGTTCCAGTCCCCCCAGTCATCCTCGTAGCCCTTCACTGGACGGTCTCGAGTAGATCTCTGTCCCTCTTGCAATAGGGAGCCCAGAACTGGACACAATACTCCAGCTGAGGTCTCCCCAGGGCAGAGTAGAGGGGGAGCAGGACCTCCCTTGTTCTGCTGGACACACTTTTCTTTATGCGCCCCAGGAGAACATTGGCCTTCCTGGCCACAAGGGCACACTGCTGTCCCATGGACAGCCTGTTGTCCACCACAACTCCAAGGCTCCTCTCCAGAAGGCTGCTCTCTAGCAGATCTCCTCCTAACCTGTACTGGTGCATTTTATTACTCCTGCCCAGGTGCAGGACTCTGCACTTATTCTTGCTGAACCTCATTAGGTTCCTCTTGGCCCAGCTCTCCAGTCTGTCCAAATCACGCTGAATGGCCACACAGCCATCAGCTGTATCAGCCAAACCTCCCAGTTTCGTGTCATCAGCAAACTTGCTGAGAAGACACTCTATACCATCATCAAGGCCATTAATGAAGCTGTTGAACAGGACTGGACCCAGCACTGATCCCTGGGGAACTCCACTAGTTACAGGTCTCCAGCTGGACTTGGCACCATCGATCACCACTCTTTGGGCTCTATTGTGCAGCCAGTTCTCAACCCACCTCGCTGCCTGTTCCTCTATCTCATATTTCCTGAGCTTGCTCAGGAGGAAGGAAGTTAGCTTGCTCAGAAGGTTATGGGGAAGGGAAGGAGGGAAGGCAGGAGCAGGGAAAATATCAGGCTATTTTTACAAAGATTTGTGCCTGTTTGCTGTTAACCACAGACTGTATGAGTCTGTCTACTCACATATGCAAATAATAATAAATGGAGACAAAAGTATAGCAATTTTGCTGACTTTTGAGTGTTTGGTATTTTTAAAATATCAGTGTTTTTTATTTTTCCCCAAAAATGTTTATTGTGATCACACACCAGACTGTATGCAAGACAGCTACAGCAGGAACATCCCAAACAGACAGTAAATTAATGATTTAAAACACAGGTGTTAGGAATGGTGCTACAGTGACTTTACATGGAGGACTACAACCACTATAAGCTAAAAGGAATTTCTACCTTATGAATACAGAAGGAATACTCACAAGCTTTGCAACCTTCTAATTAAAACTGCAGATGTAGAGGGAGAGAGCTGGACCTAGCTGACCCAGATGCTGGGGGTTTTGTTTTGGTTTAGTCTTTTCAGGAAGGAGGAGGCAAGAGAAAAAAAAAAAAAAAAAGCATTTGTTTTAAGACAGAAGACAACTGCAGTTATCCACCCAACCCAGGAGTGATATTATCCACCCAGCCCAGGACTGGCACATCTTTTAAATCTAAGCTTTAAAAATTGCTTTGAAATGGCTTTCCTTCTTTTTTTCCATTGCTTTTGTTCACCAGAACAGGAGCTTGACAGAGAGAGCCCAACCCACTCTATCACCACATGAACACCATCATTTCCAAGCTAAAAGCGTAGGACTTCAACTATACCTTTTGCCTATCAAAATATAAATATGTTACCCTACTTTCAACTATAACAACACAGGTCAATGCTGGGCATAAATTTCTTATTCTACATTCTCATTTTTATTACATTCTTCCTCTCCAACACCAGCTGTAGTGTCTTTCCCTTTCCCCACATGGGATCCCCTCAATTGTTTTAAAGGGAACAAGTTTTACTGATGTCCATCTGAAGGAAAGAGGTGCTTCATCTACCTACCTACAGCCATTGCTTTCCTTACAATCAGCATACGTGGATAACTAACCCTTGCACAATCCACAGATGTTTTCAATAAGCAAGTCTTTGCCATATAAGCACGCACTGCCTTTATTGTAGAAAGTTCTATTTCCCCTCAGTAAGACCAGTAATAAGCCAAGGACTAATTGTGACAGGATTTACTTTCTATCTAACAATGTTCAAGAAAATTAGTTAGTAGCAAACTCACAAAAACAGTTAAAGTAAAATGCCATTGCAGACCTTTTCTCTGCAAAATCCATTTGTGTTGTTTCCCCCGAAAATTACTAATAGCAGCTACTGGTTAGCAGATACCCTACCCAAATACCCAAGAGAGAAAGGAGGAAGGACCAAAGGAACTGAGAATTGTATATTCTGAATTATCTGTCAGATTTAAAGCAGGCTTATATTAAAAATGAAATGCATAAAAAGCAAAATTATAATAACCAAATGCTGATGCACAAGAGATCAGCAATGTGTAACAACACTCAAGAAAGGAAGTCATGATTCTCATTCCAGATTTTGCAATCCAGTTCAAGAACCTGTCTCACAGACCTTTTTTTCTCTTCTTCTCTATAACATGAATGCATCCAGTGCATACATCCAATACTCAGTCTATTCAAAAATAGCTTCACAAATTATTTTTAAAAAGAAAAAAATCAAGAACACATAATAAGGACAGCAGTAACTCTACAACTGGAAAAATTTCAGTCACCCCTTTTCTACATCCATATGTTAGAATAAAATCTTTCCGTTCCAGCATAAACCTTATTTAGTCACAACTCAATGCATGGTGTCAGGAAACAAGGCAACATTCTCATTCCCCACACACCAAAAGATTACAACAGGGACAGGAGTCAAGGGACACTTGTGCTAACAACTAATGAGCTGAGGTCCTCAGATGGAGAAACACAAAATTCAGGTGGTTTTGTCTAGCTCTGGAACAAATACTACGTTGTTAGAACACTCCAGGGCATATAATATTGTGATAATAGGGTATTTGTTTTCCTTTGATCTCATGCTTTCGATTACCCAATAAGTACTTTATTAACACAGTTAAAAAACACCCTAGAAGGTTTTCAGCTTATTAAAATAACATTTATATGAAAAAAAAAATAAAATTATCTTGACATTTTTGTTCTTGTGTTATGTTATTAAATACAACCTATCTGTAAGACCAGTCACTGCTAGTAGTAAAACTTAAGCTTTCCTAAATCAAGTTGTAAATCCTGTCACTGAACTTTTCTGTCTGTTCCATCATTTATCTTATTAGAGAGCACCAGAGGTCACCATCTTGGTTTTGCTTCTGCTACAGCCATATCTGTTGACTTATACGCCTCATTGTGTGCAGCTTTGCATATTTTCTGAACTTGTTTCTCATGTTTCCACCTACACTGGTCTGATTCAAGGTTGAGACCTAGTCACTTCATGTCTTGAAAACTACAAAATACTTCTCTCCAACCACCAAACATCAATTTTACCCCTTTCTCCTCAGTGTACAACCACTAAATTAATCTTTCTGGCTCATCTTACAGTAAGCTTTAAAACTCTGAGTATTAAACCCTATATAATTAATTATTTACTATTTTAACTTCAGACTTCCTAGAAAACTCTGCATAGTTTCATCTTCCTGCACCTACAGAACTGACTACACTTCGTTATGTCAGTAACTTTCCAACCTATTCCTGTCCCTCCTCCCAAGAAAAAAAAATCCCTATTTAAATAAAAAATCAGGAATTATCATCTTCATTAAAATTATACTAACATTGTTTTGCACAGCTCTAACCCTATTTGCAAACAAACAGGAAAACAAATATTTGACTGACATCACTGATTGACTTTTATACTACACTTGGCCAATGTGCTCTAAAATATCCAATTCTCCTTTCCCCACCTCAGCCTCCTCCAGTCAGTCTGTGATGCTCCTCCCAGCTTGTTCACATGTTCCTAAAATGCAAAAAATAGTGAACAACAGGATAATGGTATAAACTTAGTACACAAAAGAGAATGAAAAATCAATGGGAAAAAATGAATAATCCTTTTGGCTTCATGCTACTTGATTTACAGCCATTTGTTCTGAAACTAGCTAGTTTAAAGCTGGTTCAGGCGTTCCACTATTAGGCTAAACTTTCAGCTTAGTTTGAAGCTATCACCTACTGTACCTACAACCACAGAGACTAAAACACAGCATGATTCTCCATACTACTTAAAGCAGGGATCTGTTCTTAGAATCTGAAGGCAACAGTCATTTCACACCAAAAATTATTCTTATCTTAACAGGGCCAATGTTTTTAAGAGCATCTATTTACAGCGAGGCTGTTTTAATCTTTCATATTTTCTTCTGAAAAACGTAGTTCAACATTCAGCAAAGGCCAAGTTAGTATTTAAGCACAGCAGGATGGCAAAAGAATCTGGCTACTACTACTGTAATGGAATACAGAGGTATAGGTAAAAATACCAAACACACACACACACCAGCAGGAAGAACACAGCAAGAAATATCAGCTAACTTCAGGTGATCATAGGTTGCTGCAAGGTACTAAAACCCACTATAGAGCAGAAGTAATTAGCACTGGCAGAAAATAACTCATTTTTAAGAAGCAAACATATATACCAGTTTGATAACCCTGAAGAAAGACAACTTTAGAGAATAAAATGCAGGATATGTCCATCAGCATATTACAAGCCTTGCTTGGCATATTACCACCACATATTAACTACTTTACGTAGCATGTGCTTTTATAATCAGAACAAAAAATTTCACATTTCAGTCATTGACCCATTTGCTGAAATGACCCAGACCCTGTGAGACAATATATCTGTTTATTTTTATGCAAGGAGGCAAGCTATTATCTAAAAAAAAAAAAGAAAAAAAAAAAACCAACAACAAACAAACAAAAAAAAAAAACAAAACAAATGAACAGAAAAAAAAAACCACACAAACAAAAACGTGTGTCCGCTTATTTTTTTTCACCTTGGCTGTTGGTTACAAGCAACAACCAATGTTATTCACTAACAAAAGAACAAAACAGAACTTAACAGAACAGAACTGGCTGGAGTAGAGACACACATCCTGAGGACACACACTTCCAGCTCTTTGGGAGGTCTGTACAAGGCCTTACTAGCAGTCTACATAGACTCCATAGAATTGACCTCACCAGACTTCACAAGTTTGCTCACTCTATACTATAAACAATAACTGCTTACATTTACTACTGAAAGATAAATACTCTTAGCTACATTATTATTGTGGCTAGAATATCTTGTTATGAACTCATTTATACAGAACCTCTACCATGTGCACATGCACACGTCTTTATTTCACATATTGAAAATATAATCACTATTTATTACTTCTGTTACTTTTAAATTAGATTTTATATTACAAACATCCTCACATCAGAATGAGCATTAACTCTCTTTTGGGCCTTGGACAAATATCCTTTGCCCCTCAGAGCTGAGGTACTATTTGTAGGGCTAAGTGCCTCTCCACAGCAGAGAGGTAGCTCTGGCTGTGATTGTGGTCTATACAAACGTTTTGGGATTTAGAGACAATAAAACCACTTGATTATGTAACATTACCACCCAGACTGAAACACAGCACAGATTTAACATCCCAGGAAATTCAGGTCTACTGCAGGTAGCACTAGTCTGAAAACAAGTTTTCTAGGTGAAAATGGTACACTTCAGCCTCAAGCCTGCCTCTTCTTTGCCTGCCTACATGGACTCAGCATCCATATAAGAAAGGAAACCAAAGCAGGACAGAAACAGCTTTTCCCACCCTCAGAAAAAGGTAGAATCACCAAGAGATCTGCCCCTTACCCTGAGTGCACCAAAGACAAAGGTCCCCTACTAACCTGGCCCCCCAGCACCCACTCTCCCAGCTGTCGCATGCTGAAACAACCGCAGCCCAGGCTGGTCAGGGCTTATCTATCCCACCTCTGGGGCCCACCCTGACCCCTCCTTCCCCCTCATGCAAGGGCTCCCAGCCCAGCAGGTAAGAAATCTGGTCATCAAGACAGTACTGGGGGCAGGGCAGCAGTGAAATGCCAGTTTTTGAGACTTAGAAATTCCATCAAGGGCCCAAAATTTAAATTTTGACCTGGAATACAGGTTGAGTAGGTTTTCTGCTAGAAAGCAGCTGCAGTTGTTTGCACAGGATAGGCTTGGTAACCTACAGGCAGTACTTTGGCTGGGCTTTACCCATATTTTACCAGAATTCCCTTCAAAGTGCTGAAGTTGTTAGGGGCTTGAGAAGAAAAGGCCAAAGCTATGTCAGAGCACAGTGACTGAACAGCCCTCTGATTTTTAAACCCATTTTCTTTAAAGAGTTAGGCATGTTCACAGGAAAATGCAAAACAACTTAGGTTAAACTTCAGCAACAAAGAAGATTTATCTGCTCTTTCATATGGCCAGTTGGCCAAAGAATATGTATGTAAAACAGAGGAACTGAAATCTGAGCCAAATGGGGTTGAAATCTCTGTAAATGGGTGCAGCGTGCCTGCTGCCCGCTCGGGGCAGACCCTAGGGCCAGGTGTGCTGGTGACATTCAGCAGCGGCTCTCTGTCCTGCCACCGCACTCTGGTTCCCCAAGACAACCAGGGCCAAAACATCAAGCAGCAGCACTGTCTCTGTAACACGTTGAACACAGTGGTTCCCCTAGACCCAGAAAACATGCCAAGGGCATGTCAAGTCACCCAGGTGCTTTTCAAAAGACAAACTAGACCCACATTGACTGATCCTCACACACGTGGTTAAATTAGCTTTCTTGTTCAAAACAGGAATGTGTTTTTAAAGCAACTGTCCAAATCATCAACATTTGTTGTACTTGCATTCAAATCACTAAGCGGTCTCCAAGGTCATGAACTACATTCTTTTCTCACAAAACTAAACCAGAAGATGAACTCCACAAGTGCACCCAGAGCACTTCAGCTACTAAGAAGTGTTTAATCCTGGGAACTAGGCATGGTCTGTTCTGCAGTGGAATCTCCTGTAATGCTTGTAGTGTAGATGTTAGGCACACAAGTGCCAGCTGTTCTGCTCCACAGCTCTGCTCTCACCAAGAGGTAGGGCTTGCTTGGGTGGGCACCAGGCTGATCCTGGGGGGGGGGGGGGGGGTCACTGTTCACAGCTCCAGGAACAGCTGTCTCTGAACCAGAATTAAAGAGACTGCATTGCCTTCAAAATCTGCCTTCTCCCTGAGGACACTAGCTGCATTCACACAGCACATCATTCGACCTAACAAGACATGAGGTGGCTTTGCAGCATTGCCTCTACCCTTTCCAGTCTTACAACAAAACCACATCTTCCCTCCAACTTCCTCTTCCTCCAGACTCTCCCTTTGCCACAAGCCATCTCACTAACCCTTTCCTTTGCTTACATCCTCCTTAAATTACCTCTATTACTCAATCACTATGTATTCTCAGTCTTCAAAAATCTCTCAGAACCACAATTCACATGTTGATAGAACTTTTCAGATGTTAACTGGTCACCATCTCTGAGGACTGCATTCTCACTTGGTGTGGTTGAGCCTTCACAATCCTTGGTATCAAGAGGCTGATGCTGCCCCATGCCTTCATAGCCCCTACAGGTGTCTAGTTTGGCCTTTGCCTGCCACTAGGAAGGAAAAGGCATTTGTGCTTTGTGTAGGAAGTGGAAAAAGGATCTCACTATTGCAAGACTGGATTCCACAATCTTCCATATAGAATTTGTCAAATGCAGCTGAGCTGGTGTAGTTGTTCACTTTTAAGTTAAAAAAAAAAGATAAACTTTAATTCTTCCAAGTCCCTTCTTAACTTTCCATCAGTGCAGTTCCACCCCTTCTCTCACACTAATGAAACCTGTCAGAAAATTTCATCAGCCCATTTAACTCACTAGTTCAGCAGAAATTGATCCAATTTTTGCTGGGTTTATTTTCTGCTGAATTAGTAAAAGAAATTGACTGACTAAGGGTAAACAGTTGACTGTGCCACTCCCACTTTTAGGACAAGTGAGCTGATAGATTGTTTCACCTCCCTCTTTCCAAACTGCATATTTCTCTGACATTTTTTCTGGGCTTGGTGGGGAGGGGTTCATACCTCAAAGTGCTTGATGCTGGATCAGGGCTGGTGATGACAGGAGACCGCCTGACACTTACTTCAGTGTGATTACCTAACACTTGTATCTATTGGTCCTCTTATGTGCTTGTCCACCCCCTTCACCTGTGCTGCTTCTACCTCAAACTGATCAAACATCATCAGAGCATATATTTCCATGTCTTCTCTGTCCTTCTTTTTGTATTGTGCTTACATTGGGTTTACCTTTTTTTGTGGGTTTTGTGATATCCTTGTCCATCCACCACTACGGTATGTGAACAGAGATGTATTCGGTCAGCTCAAAGAGACCATGTTTTTTGTAATCTGGAGGTTGCCATCTCATTCCCTTTATTCAGAATGCTGCTCCTCCATCCTTTCTTATTCTCATTCAATGGACAACCACAGACTGTCATTAATTGTATGAATTCAAGAGGAAGTATGATTAAATTTCTGTGTGAACATTTCTACATTACTGCTCACTGAGGTACCCGAAAGCTTCACAAAAGAAAGTTCCTTCATGCCCGCAAATCCCTATAATGCAAGAGGTTTTAATCCTGCATGAAGGAAGATAAACAAAGACACACAAAGATTAAAAATAAGAATATGACTAAATTTGTGTGTCTGATTGACTATTCGACTTTTTCTAAGCACGTGGTTTTCTCTACCATGTTTTCTACCTAAAAGCACAGCTGCTGTTGACTTCAGTTTCATCTATGAGCACTCAACAAGCCAGTCCCCAGGGTTTTAAGTCAGGACCAAGGAAAACAAGGAAAGAAGTATCTATGTGACATATATTGAGTATAGCTCAAATAAACTGGCCAACATTGTACAGAAGCTCTGTAGTGGAGAGGCAAACATGAGCAAGAACCATTCTGAACTCAAGGGCCTAAATCATGAGCTTTTTTAAAAATTTCCTGTACTCACTTGCTGCATGCTTTCAACTTGAGCCACAGACGAGTGATGGATGCTACAGAAATCTTCTTCTGCCCTTTTTGTACTTTCACTCATTTGTCATAGAGTCTTCCCATGCAGACTTTTTGAGGGAAGGAAGGAGTGTTGTAATTACAGACTATTAGAAAACACTCATGCAAGAGGGGCAATTACATGTTAACTATAATGTTCTCTGCCTTAACCAAGTCAAGCAGACAAATCCTAACAGTGACTTATAAACCAAGTTTTTCAAACAATACGTGTAATTTTGTTTGCTTGATCCCACGTGGGGTAAATCCATATCTCTCATTTACTTTAAAATAAAAGCTCTATGTTATATACTTCGTAGGAAGCAAAATGTCAGTTTAAGGCAGGTGCATGCATAGGAGGTATAAGCCAAGGCCAAAGAGCAGGCCCAGATATTGTGTGGCCATCGGGCAAAGCTAAACCCTAATGCTGTGAAACAGGCAGATGACTTATACCATAAGTGACTTTTCTTTAGCAATCTTTGGACTATCAACACATAGTAAATCAATACATTTTCATATGAAGAATATTACGTGATAAACATATAGAGCTACTGGCTGTTATCAGAGCAGTTAAGGAGTTTGTTTCTGCTTTATTAATTCTTCAATTCTGAATGTACATTTCCCAGACAAGAAGATAATTATCAGCTTTTGGGGTTTTTAAAAAACAACTCTGGAAATTTTCATCTAATAAATTGGTTTATTGTATGGTTTAATTAAGTTACTTAATATTCTTTGTAAAAAAATCAGGTTTTGAGTTAATAAGGGTATATACTTTATTGTATCTAGACATAAAAGTAGAGAAATCAGTTATACATGTGGTTTTTTACAATTCAGGGATACTGGAAAAGTTAAAAAAAAGAGCAAGTATGCAAAAAAAGAAGAAAGCAAGAATGTAAATGCTTATCTTTGAAAGCATTATGAGAATGTGATGATAGTCCAGCCACGTCTGCACACCTGCCTTTTCATGATAATGATCTAAAAAATAATAGTGACGTTGATGATCTAAAAAACCAAAAGTGATATTTCACTTGTACACTGTGCAAAATGTTCTAATTTTTAAGTATCCCACTCTGTTCTGAACATTGCTGGTGCATAAGTACCTTCCTGGCAGCAAGACAAGCAGACAAGGTTGTGGTGCAGCATGGTCCGTTCACATGGGACCACTGAGAGCATCTCCAGTGTGCAACTGGCTCCCTAGCACACTGTGGATGTCCCAGTGGTGTCAGCAACAAGGCATCATACAAGTGAAATAGCTTTATACCTCCACAGACAAAGGAAAACAAATGCCTGTAACAGTCTTCAACAGTCAACAACATGACCACAGGCTTTAAACCCTATGGAGTCTTTTTGCCTTATGACTGTAAGGCAGAGCCCTTCTTGTCTGTCCCTAGGCAAACAATTCTAATCCACTCAGACATCACTTCATGACTCAGTCACTGCTGCCTTTTGGCATCTGACCTTGGTAGGTTTAGATTGAAACTAAATCCATCTCTTTGTTGACTGTCACTTTGCCTGTATTGCTTTCTGCATTCCTCTGCTTTGTCACAACTGTAAGTTGTTTGCTTCAGTTTCAGTTACTTTTCCTAACCCATCACTACCACAGCAATCTCATTTCTATCTCCAAATTGGTCTAAGGCAAAAAAGTTCATCACCCTTAAAAATCTTATAGAACTGGTTGCTTACTAGCTTTTTTTTTCCTTGCCTTTTTTTTTCTTTTAGATAAGCTCCTAATAGGTTCTGAAGAACTTCACAATTTCAAAGTAATCTCTTCTTAAAACACCCTTATTTATTCTTGGCATTGTGCACATCATAAGGCAGAGGTATCGAGGTATAAGGTTACCCGTCAAACTGATCACTACTAGAACAGAAGCTGGAAAAGGATGTATTATCACTGAACCAATTCACAAAGATGAAAAATTAAACATTAGACCTTCCTTGTAAACATAAACAAGGAAAATCAAAGTTATGCACAAACTATAAATAAATGTTTTCAGAAAAAAAAGCTTAGTTCAGTATTGAAAGAAAATAGAGCTGGTACTTAAGAGTGGAGAAAGTTGGTGGAGGGAGAAGTGACAGTGATTCTCTCCAGTAGGAAAGAGAATGGTGAATAAAATATCATATATGAGACAAGCGGAAATAGCTGGTGGCATTGAATAAAAATATAACCTCAAATTAGTATCACTTCCAAGTAACCCATGGGACCTGTTTCAAAAAGTCATGATCAAAATCTATTCTGTAATGTACAAGAACTGTGTCCTTACAGGAGAAAAAATCTCCCATAAATGGATCAACATCAGAAAGATATTACATAGACAACCTCTTAAAAAAAGCTATATGAGGAATCTAAAATCTTTGCAGGCAGGCTGGAGACAGATAAAGACAATTTTCTAGGCACAGAAAAAGCACATCATTTTTCAAAGGCTATGAAAGGGCAAAAAGCCACTAAACAGCAGGCTAAAGAAGTTTTTAGTGGTAGGAAGACATCACTCAACCAGCAAAAACTATGTCCAAATGAGGAAAGTAGAAAAGTCTATAAACCATGGCAGTTCAAATGTGAAAATGTGGTAAATCAGGATCAGAAAAAAAAAATTAAGGTGAAAAGCTTGCACAAGAACAAAACCAAAATGGGCTGTAACTTCTTTCTTGAATATAACAGGAGCAGGAAGCTTAGGAAGAGTTTGTTAAGCTAGTAGATAATCTAGATATGCAAGGAGTACTAATATGCAAAGAATGTAACAAAAAAAGCTGAGTATATTTTTCAGTTCTAAGGTTACTATGGAAGAGACTTTCAAAGTTCATATCCCAAAACTTTTCATGGGTGTCATCAGATGGATCTCAAACTGAGGTATTGAGAAGTTGTTATGGAACAAATAGGCAAAACAAACTAACAGAATCATAAGTCTACAACCAGGACTACAAAAGAAATTCAAGCATGAAATTATTAAAATGGTAACAATGGTATGTTACCTATCATTGATTTTCATATCAATACCTTGATAATTGAAGCATGATGTGTAGGAAACCTGCCACCAGTTTTCAAAAGGATTTCACAGAATATTTTGAAAAAAAAAAAACAAGTTAATTTCATGTTTATGTTGAGGAATAAGTAGAACATAAGAAAGACTTTTTGATAAATAATATAGTGAGGAAGAACTGCCACACATTTTAATAAAGGAGCATGCATCCTACAGACCTATTGAGACCTTTGAGGATGTCAGCAGATATATGACCAAAAAGGGTCCAAGTGATACTGTCCACATGGGTTTCCTAAAAGTACTCAACAAAGGTCCCCACTGTAGAGTCTTGAGAATGTTAAGCAACCTGGAAACAAAATGGAATTCTCCAGTGAAATACTGGAAAGAGAGGGTAGGAGAAAACAGTTTTTGGCAGTAGGGAGAAGTCACCAGGGGATTTCTGCCAGTGGGTGAAGTGGCATGGTGTGTTGATAATTCTAAGTTATTCAGCCTAGTGAAGATGAGGACTATCTCTGAAGAAGTGCAAGAAGAGCTTTTGAGAATAAGTGACTGTGCATTAAACTGGCAGACAAAATTCAGTAGATATTAGTGTGAAGTAACACACCTAAGAAAAACTATCTTTATTTTGAAAAGTGGTAGGTGTTGAGGCGTTCATTATGAGTCAGGAATGAGATCCTGTGGACTTCACAAATAATTTGGTGCAAACCTGTGCTCAGTTCCTGACAGACTAGCACACACAAGCACTTGTCCTACTGTAATGAAGGCACTTAAGCCCACATTAGTGTCTCCCCTAATGGAAGCAAGCCCACAGCTTGTCTGTCTCTCCTCCTTGGCATGGGAATTCTGGTCACTTTTGCCTTTGCTCCACAAGCAGGGAGAACACATGCAACTCATAACTTCCTCATACAAGTCTAATCTTTCCCAGTGGTTCTCCCTGAAACTGCTCAAACGCTCTACCAGCCGTCATGTTTGTAATTTGCTGCAGGAGTAACTTTGTTGGCAGTGCACTGAAGTTCCTGTGCTGGCTCCCAGGAGCTAGAAATGAGTAGCTTGTCACTTTCGTCAGTTAAGTTAAACCTTGAGTGTATTTTATAAAGTCTGTTTAGGAATTCTCCCTATTAGACAGATTATTTTAAAATATATAGCAATCATATTAGTGCAATTGGGAATAAAAGTGTAGTTTGCTTAAATGGATGTCACCTGCCTTTTCCTAGACACTAACCGCTTGCCAATACGAGTAAGACTGCATGAATCCTGGACTTCTCAGATATGTGGTGAAATAACACAAGGCACTATTTCAAATCTCTAATAGAATCAGCTACCAAAATATTTGCTGCTTCAACTTTCATAACTTCTGTATTGTAATTATGTATACAGCTGCCACAGAGAGGATCACAGGATCACAGAATATTAAGGGTTGGAAGGGACCTCTGGAGACCATCGAGTCCAACCCCCCTGCCAGAGCAGGACCGTCAGGTCTAGGGCAGGTCACACAGGAACGCATCCAGACGGGTCTTAAAAGTCTCCAAGGAAGGAGACTCTACAACTTCCCTGCGGAGCCTGTTCCAGTGCTCTGGAACCCTTAGAGTAAAGAAGCTCTTCCTCACGTTGAGGAAGATGGTGAAGGGAACAAAGATTATATGTTTCCCCACCTGAAGGCAGTTACTTGTTTGTTGCAGTAAGCTTTAAGTATGTTCAGTAATAATGCAAAGGGCTAATTTCAGCATCAATAAGGCAGCAGCATAACTTAATGAACAATCCTCTAATAAGATAAACTTTCCTATAAAACTTTATAGTTGCTCTGGAACACAGATAGAGTGTTATATACTTATTGCATAGTGCATGAAAGTAAAATTTTTGTAAAATGAAGAGATAGAAATGCATAAGTTCCGTATCCTAGGGCAATTTGTGAAAATATTAAGCTTTCTTCTACCTTTCAAAAAATTTATCCTCCAGATGCATTTTTGTGAGATATAGAAATATCTTGAACATTATCCATAGGGCATCTTGGAAACTCTGGAAGAGAAGAGTGAGTTATCCTAAGAGAAGAGACAATTAACCCAGGAATCCTCCCATAAATGTGATGTCGGAATTTTGAGAGAGATATCCCAGTAATGCCTTTGGGCACATCACTGATGTTATTTCCAGGGTAATTAAGGATGTATTCTCTCTCTCAATGGGATGAGTGAAGTGTTAGGTTTAACCAGGTCTTGCCAGGAGAGCGAAAATACATGCCCATTTCATTACATCATCTTTTCTTGGCAATATGCATGGTAAACTACACTTAGTCACCATCCAAATTTGCACAAAAGCAATAGATATGCAGAGGAGGATGTACGCTTTAAACCTGTAAAACGCACTACCTGATGTAGTGTGGATTTCCACTCCATCCATTTCTTCCATAGTTACTCAGTCTCTGAAAGTAGTAACACTGATGTTCTTCTCTTTTTTCCCTCCTTTGCCCTCTTTTATGAAGTGACAAAAATGTAAACAAACAAACAAAACTCCATAAAAGCAGGTGTTCTTAGGTAATCTTACTGCAAGGCAAGAGCAGACATGCGTGTGACACTAGCAGCAGACAGCTTCAGTGTGAACAATGAGAACGGAATCCATCCCTTGACATTGGGTCATGCCCCTCGAAGGTTTCAGACCTCATGGCTGCAGAGGAGGGGTGAATCACACAAATG
This sequence comes from Merops nubicus, assembly GCF_000691845.1. NCBI lineage: Eukaryota > Metazoa > Chordata > Aves > Coraciiformes > Meropidae > Merops > Merops nubicus. The sequence continues at coordinate 39,940 of NW_008600903.1, forward strand.
TTCTTAGGAAGGAACCTCTGGAGGTGTTTGGTCCAACCCATAACTGGAACAAAGTTAGACTAATGCCAGCACTACATCAGATCAGCCACAGCTTTTTCTGGCTAAGTCTTGAAAACCTCCAAGGATGGAGCTTCCACAGCCTCTCTGCATAACCTGCTCCAGTTCTACCCTACCCTCCTAGTGAAGAAGCTGGTTTATTTGGGTTTTTTTGATCTAGATGAGAGTGGAAAGCAGGAAAATGACAGGACACCTTTAAAAAAACCCCACAACTTATATTCTGCATATCCTAATGGCAGTGCCACAGTATCTCTCTGACTTCAGGCAAACTAGGAAACAGCAGTAGCAACTTACAAAGTTGCCATACTTGATTTGGAAAGAGCATATCAAGTACCACTACCATGATGGACCAATGACAAGCAATGTGGTAGCTAACAGAGGAAGGAAGGAGGAAATCTCCCTTCTGCTCTCCTTGCAAAGCTACCTCAGTAAAAACAAAACAGAACTTTCCTTCTTGTTACACAGTCTACTTGTTATTGGTGAAAGCAGTCTGCCTCAACTAGGTTTCGTTACAAATAGCAAATGACATAGGAAACATCCTAGTTCTGGGCCCTCACGTTACACTGGAGCATGCAAGACTTTGACTGAAATGCCTCAAGCAACTGACGTCAGATTTATGCTACAGTGATTGAGCATTGGTACTCTAAGTTGAAATTCAAAGTCTTCATAGACTGAGGACCTAGAAGGATGCACAACTTAATGGCTTAAACCTTTGGCAGAATTAGAATGCAATGGGGAACTGTGCATGTCTAAATTCACTGTTATTTCAAATATTCACTGCTCTTCTCCTTTCTTGATTTGAAAACAGTCAGACAATGAAGCCTCTCCAGATACTGCTCCCTGAGCCTAGGACACAGGCACCCCAGCCTGAATCATGCTGCCTCCATCCCTCTGAGCATTTCCTGGTTCAGAGAAAGCAAGCAACTCTGTTCTGACAGTTTCTATGGGAGGTGCCAGCCTATTCCCAGAACTTGCAAAAGACATTCCATCATTTCATGAATCATATAATTGTGTGGAACGTCTGAGATAATGAGACTATGAACATCATCTCATGACACCATTTGGCTCAAAGACAGGGGAAACATATGGGCATTCTCCTCTACACAGATTTTGCAGAAGAAGTAATGAAAATCCTGCTGTCTGTAAAAGACTTTTCTTAGCTTCATTTGCAAGAGGTTGGTTACGAACAGTGAACAAGATGAAACTGGTCAGCCACAGACTGCATATCTGAACACAACTTTGCTCTGCTTTAAGCTTCAGCATGGAAGTGTCGAAAGAGACAGTCACCATGGAATATGAAATGTGCTAAAGCTTACTAAGAGCATTAGACCAAAATTGTTGCAATAAAACCATCTCACTTAAATTGAAAGACTATTTTTACCTCATATTGCCAAACTAAATGAGTCTATAAGACCACCTGAATCTAGATTTTAGCCTCCACAGGTAGGATGATTCACCTACAGATTAGCACTATGCAACAAAAGATGTTAATCATTGGGATGAAACTGATCTGCAACAAAAAAGTTAAGCACCCAAGTCCTACACTGAAGATTGACTTGATCATTTAGAATCTTATCTGTCATTGAAAATTCATTATACTTGAGCTTTTATTGTGGAAAACAGAAGATAGGATCCAGCAGAGAATCTGCCAAAATTGTCACACAGACCTTCCACTACAATTTTATCTCACTTTTCAAAATAGCACTTCTGAGCTGTACCGTGTAATAGGTTTTACATATACACACTTATCAAAAGGTTTTTATTCAGTAGCTGCTAATTCACTTGGTTCAGCCCTGCAGCCCCAACCACACTCTGGTATTTGACCTCTTTATATAAAAACTACATAGGGAAAACAATAAAATACAAGCACCCAGCCCATTCCCTCAAGGAAGGATGTCTAGACCTCTGAAAAAAAGTGAAGGCGATACAAGAAATTAAAACGTTTTTCTACCTTGTCTAGATTGCTCAACATATGGGGTATATTAAAATTCTCTGAGTTCACATATCGTATGTCATATGAGAGCAATAAATTACTTTAATTGGCTCAAGTGTGAATTTTGAATGAATGGATTTTTTTTTGTTTTTTAAGGTGTTCAAATGTAATTTATAATTTATTTTTCACATTAAAAACTCTTTAGCATCCAGCATTTCTGGTCTGAGCAGGGTTCAGCAAGTTCTCACATAAAATAGTTCAAATCCTATATGTGAAAATATCTGGAGAAATCATTCCTCTACTACTCAAATTGTTCTTTCAACAGGCAAAGGCTTTCAACGTATACAAAACACAGGCCGTAGCCCACCTAGCTGCCTACACCAGCATAAAGCAGAGCCAACAAACGTAACCTCCATGGTACTGCATTGCAGCACTTCCCATGAATTTAACTTCTCTAATCAAAATATTCCACTCAGGGCTTTAGATGAGCTTGGCGCTCTCAGTTATCTGGACACGTTCCAGTGTAAATGTGGGTGTTTTTTTTATAACAACATAACAGGAGGGAGGAGTAATCAGGCAAAATAGAAAATAACTTGTCTGTTGTGAAATCGTTAAGTATTTCTTAAGTATTAGATACAGTTCTGCACAGTACTGAATCAATGCCCAACTTCGTCAACTCAGAACATATCTAGAACCCTCAGAAGATCTCTTTAGTGATATTCTGCATTTATTTACACAGACAAAACAGGGTTTCTCTCCTGGTGACATGGGCACCAAGGAAGAGACTGCTACCTCTGTCAAGGCATTCTTCCTTCTTTGCAGAACTATCTCACCCTGAAGCACCTGGACAGAGACTCCACAGAACTTTGAAGGAATGAAACTTTCAAGGAATGAAAAACTGATTATATTTTTTTCTTCTTAGGTGCTGGTATTTGCCCCGCTATCACTGTCTATGCAGAACTACCCTGAGTCTCTGCATTTGCATTTGTACATCAAGGGAAGGACAGATTTCAAAAAACTATAAAAGTTGTTGCAGGCTAGAGAACCATAACATAAAGCCAGCCCCTCTGAGGAAGTGAGAATTCCCTTCTCCAGCTTTTGTGTCTGCTTCCCTCATACAGCCCCCTCCAAACCTCTTTGCAATTAAACTTGCCAGGACTCAGCTAACAATGAAATAGCATCCAGATAACTTATCTCAAAACTAATCCTCAACAGCACAGTGGAATACATAAGTATGATAATTAACAGTAACAGCAATTAAAGCAATTTCATGTTGTGGTATGCATTCGCAGCAGAAAGGAAAATCTACTTGATTTCTCTTGATTGAATGCCAAGATAGCCAACATGACACTGAAAGATCTAACACAGCAGCTCACAACACAGAAAATCTGCCTCCTCTCTTTGGTAAAAAGGAAAATGAGGCAAGGTGAGGAGTTCTTACTCCAATCCATATTGCGCTTCCCTCTGCTGTACTGCTTTGACCTGCACTGAGTCAAAAATACTGTAAAATACAGCACTCTAACCAACTTTATTTCTATTCTCTAATATGCTTATGTTCACAAGCCATATTTAACTACATGTTAAAATGTAAGCAAAAGCTAGGGACTGTGTTCTTCACTACATCTGGCAGTGAAATGTAAGAAGAAAGCCAAGTGAACTGAAAGAAGAGCTGCCAAACTGAAAATGCACTCCCCAAAGGCATTACACAAAATGTTGGTCACTTGCTACAGATCTTGGACAAAATACCAGTATATTACTGTCACCCAGAGCAATGAGGAGTCAGGGCACTGGCAGTGTAACTGGGAAAGACATCTTTACAGGAACTGGAATTGTACAGCTAATCAAAATCAAGATACAGATACTCTTGCTACCAACATCTACGTTGTATCATTTGTTCTTACCAGGCAAAAAAAAAAAAAGCAACAACTAAAACAAAGATAAACTACTGCACAAGCTCTTCCTCTGCGGAGCTATGGAAGCAAAGAAAGCCAAGCTAGCAAAAGAATAACTGTTGTCATCTACAAAAAGCACAATGCTGTCATCTAAAAATATGAATTATACAACTAAACTTGAAATAATTCAGGAACTGTAGTAATGGAAAGTATAGCTATGCAAACAAATTCCATGTTTTGATCCATAGAAGCATTCATACTGAAGAATATAAATGTTTACGGTATTTGACTGGAATAAAATAAACCCAGCTTTTTTGGGGGGCTTTGATGCACACTATCTGCATGATCAAGGGATGCTTCAAAGGCAGTCATATATGTCCTTGTGCAGATGAGGAATCTTACTCATTCCAATAGCCAATTATTTTCACACTCTTTTCACATAGGTTATATTGTTCGCAGACCTATCTATCTGCAGCATCAGTCATTCATTCCATACAATGCAGATCATTAATTATAAAGTGGGCTAATAACACCTTTTTCCTTATGTATCACTAGTTCCCCAACCTTTGTCTTGATTGGATCAGAATGTGTCTTAGTATATACCTGTAGAGTACCTAGCACAAAAAGAACCCAAATCTGGTTGGCATATGTCATTCTAACAGTAGTACAACTAGGCTGAGAAAACCCTTTTTTCAATAGTCCATCTTCATAAAATACTCTTGTCCTGCTTTGGGGTAAAAATACAGCTAGTTCTGCTCAATGATTTTACTTTTAGCTAAAGCTCTTGTAATTAACTGCTCTGTCTGAAGTTAGCAGCATTTTCACAAACTATCTGGCTGTAGCAGTGATAACACTCCATGTTTAGAGTTACTGCCAGGGGTTGGTGTGCAGACCAAGGCCACTGCTAAGCTTGGATCCCACACACAGGGGGGCAGAGAGTACCCCACACCTGCGGAGAGGATTGGGCAGGATAAGTGACCCCAAGATTTACCAGTGGGGTGCTCCATCCCACAGCCAGCATAGCCAGTAAAGCTGGAGGGTCAGGAGGGGCAACACCTTCTGTCGGCCCTTCCACCATTGTTCTGTCATTGGTTGTCTTCTTTCTTCTGGCCTGCTGGCTGCTTCTGCTGCAGTGGCCGGCATCCGAGGGGGACTTCATCCATCCTGCCTTTGATCTGAGTCCTGTGTTCCTGAACTGAGTTCCAGAATCCAGCTCCTGTGCCCAGTCACCATCTGTGGCTGAGTCCAGCCTGGGACTCTTCCCCAGGGGCTGCTCCTCAGCCGGGGGGGACAGTGACATATTACCATTGGGGGGAGTTGGGTTTGGTACTAATTTTGTAGATATTTGTGCATATTCTATATTATTACTGTTATTACTAGTGGCATTATTAAAGCTGTTTTCCTTCTTCTCTAATCAACAAGTCTCTCTCCCTTATTCCCTCTCTCTTTGCCTTTCGGGGGTGGGGGAGGGGGTTAACAGAGAGCGTCTGTTACTATTCTGGGTGCAGCCCTGACCCTATACTGTGGCAACTCTAAAATCAGAGAGGTGTCTCCTTTCATATCTAGTTTAAAGTATTCAGGTAATCAACGGTCATGCAAAATGGTCAGTGAACAGACTGGATTGTCTCCATTTCCTTGAACCCCCAACACATGGAATAGAAGCTGGATTCTCTGTCCTCTACGCAGCAGAGAACAAAGGGGCAAAGGAAAATGGAGGACAGTTCATGAGAATCTTTAAAGCAGAGTTGTTTCACTGAAGATCTGTAGTGCACAGAGTTGAAGCAATCTGAACTTTCTATGTACAGTGTGTGGCAAAATTTAAGTTTTGTACATGAGCGATAGAGAGGTAAACATAGTTAACAACTTCTGACATGTCTGAGTGAAACAAATCGTGCTTCCAGATGAAATTAATCTTTGATTAACGTAGTTATTTTTGGCAGAAATTTCCCCATTTGGCAACAAGATACTTTCAATGTTTACATACAGGCCGGGTGCTAAGGGCTCAGACGGGAGTTAGAAGACAGAAAGTAATAACATCCGGTGTTCACTAACACTCATCATAGTCAATGAATAGAAGCTGGTGCATCTCTTTGGCTAATTACATGTGCTATGACTAAATTAGAGAATAGGCATGGTAACCCTTGTAAAATAGGCAATGAAGTTGCAAGTCTAAGTGAGAACAGTCATTTCAACTCGTATTGCTCAAAATGGGTGAGTCAGGGAGGACAGGAGGACCAGCATTACTCAGGTATGGATAGGCCATGTAGCAAACAAAAAATAAGGAATACATGTGGTAATAGTTCAGTATGGTTGCAAGCAGCTTTGGTTTCAGTGATCTGGGTTGATCTCAGCACTCTTTTTTTTTAAAAATAAATTTGAAATGCTTTTGGACACAGCAAAGATTTTCACTCTGTTACAGCAGTTCCTAGACCCATTTATGAAAAGTGTGGATTTTAGTAACCATGTCTTCTTTTTGGTTTCATCTCAACAGTTTAGTGACTGTTCTCCACAAGGTGGCAGAAAGACCACACAGTTGACCAATAATGGTTCTAGCCAACCTCTGTCACGGAATTACCATTATAAAAGTCCTATCACCCAAGTGAAATATAATCCTTAAACAATTAATTCTGTGTTAATTGGAACAGTGCAATATATCCAGATGATATAACAAAGGTTTAAGGAAGAAGATCACAACCAGACAAGATTAAACTGCTCAGTCATCATGACCTACTCAAACATTATTATGCAAATGGCAGCTTTGCACAAACGCCATCCAGTGATACCTTGGTTATCTGAATGGAAATGGTTATTAAAGCAATTTGGATAAGAAAGAGAATATATTTTAATAAAAATTAAACCAGCATGGAGGGCAATAACCTCATGTTGGATGAGTTTTCTGATAATAAAGCTTCAGAAAAAGAATGTTGAGATAAAGTGGCTTTAAAAAACTAAGTTCCAAGATAGATAATGAAGGCACAGGGCACGTGTTGGGAAGGCCCTCCCAGCCCCAGGTCACACAGGGCTATGCCTCTGGCCATGAAGTGGAATAATGCTCACGCGTAATTTCGAGAAGAGCATGACATGGGTAATGGGCTCTCTGGGAGCAGCTCTAGCCTGAGAGGAGGGTGCGAGCTGAGGAGCCAGGCCGAGGCAAGGCAAAGGGTGCCTGGACGGCTGGCAGCGGGAGCCTTCTGGCAGGACTCAGGATCCAGGATTCAGGGCAAGGGCAGAAGCAAGACATGAATTCAGCGGGAAGCGTGAGGCTTGGGATCATGGTAACAGACTCTGAAGCCTGGAGCAACTTGTGAGCTGACCTCCGTGCCTCACATGCTGGGGCGCACTCCGGCACCACAGAGGGGATGAGTCTGGATCTGAGCCTGCAGCCCTGCTGCCTGGCCAGACCCTGCTGTGCCACACAGGCTCCCTCCTCACAAAAAGGTCATAAGTCACTTCTCTAAGCGAACGGTTACATTTATATTCCTCTCCTAGATTTGCCTAAACTGGCTATAACTGACCACTGCAATTCAGAAAGGAAGCAATTCTTGTCCAGCACTGTATTATTTTTGGATCACTCCCCATTTTTTTTTGTGCTTTTTGTTTGTTTGTTTGTTTGTTTTTTCACCAGATGAAAAGATGTGCTGTATATAAATATGAATACCTCTCTACTTATATACCAGATGCTCTCAGATTCATCTACACCTCCAATCAATAAATTGCAATTTGGGTCCTAAGGATAAGCAGTAGGAATAATCCTCACATCCTCCAGAAAGGCCTCCAGCTCTGTCATATCATATGAGTAACTGGCCTTTTAAGAGGCTTAAAAACCAACAATTTATGAAATATCTTTTAATGGAACTGACTGCTGTTGTTATTTCAGAACAAAATAAAACCCAAAAGATAGCTAGGAGTCAGGGCAAAAGCCAGTTAAAATGGACAGAAGCGTTAAAGCCAAGTACTCAGCAGTGATGTCGGTAAATACAGTCACGTGCCAAAAAGGCTGAGCATGACCTTGTCTCAATGACAAACATCCTCTTCAACTTGTGAAAACATCCATAGTTTTGCTGAAAAATTATTCCTAAATTTGTTGAAGCCAGAAAATCAAATTAAGAAAGCATTTAAAAATCAGCTTATAGTGATTAAAATTTTTGTGAAGTGTAAAAAAGAAAAAGATTTTTAAATCACTTTGGCTTGTCAGGAAGAAAGTACATCATTTGACTGAACACATTGCCCACACACAACCAGAACAGCTACAAGAAGCTGAGCTGTGCTGTGCAACAGCCTGACTGTCCACCACAGTGCCACAGTGACTGCAGCCTCAACAGTGTCCTACCTCCCTTCTGCTCCAGCCCTAAACATCAAGGAAAAAGGTTTGTAGAAGATGGCCTTTTTTTGTGCTAATCTATGAGACTTGCAGAGGTACCTCAGGTTCATCACTGTCCCGTCCACTCACCATCAGCCATCCAGCCTAAGAAGAGTGACTCCTCTACCTTTCGACCTCTTCTACAATGAGATGAGCCAGACCTAAGTTCAAAAAATTAATTCACTGAATTACATTAACATGTTTGGGATGCCACAAGCAAACCGAGTAGTATCCTTTATTGGATTTTGGATTTTCAGCTTAAAGCAGCCAGAGTCTCCAAGGTAATTTAGTGAGTTTAAGAATAGCTTCTGTTTATACCAGTGGGACTGTACATCTACAAAAATATTGCCCTATATGTGAGAGAAGACAGGGCATTTAACAAGATTCTTCTTACAGAAAGAGAAAAAATATTTCAAGTGATATTATTTCATACATAGGGGGAAAAAAAGACCCTTATTCATGACCTAAGCTGATAAAAAGGTGACTTTGCAGCTGAAATTCAGGAGACAGGCATTTGTCACCCTGACAGTTCACAGGTTCTCTGCATGGCCTCAGATGAGTTGCATCTTTACTCTCACATAGGAAATGGTAGAGGCAGTGTGTCACATCTGCTTCATCTGTGCCTTTCTGATCTATTTAAATCATCTTCTTTTTACAACAGAAACAAATGCTGAGGGCTCACTTTTTCTTAAGGGAAGAAGGCTAATACAGTAAACATCAATAAAATGCCATTCTGTGCTTACACTAACTACTCACAGTACCACAGAGGAGAGAAGAAGTAAGAGCACAGCAGGATCTACACAGCAGGTCCTGTTGAGTGGGGGGAGCTTCTGCTCTTCTACTTTTGCTCTGATACCCAAGGAATTTTGTGTCAGAGCTAAAAAGGAAGTGTATCAGAGTAGGTCAAATGTACTCTCTGTGTGAAGACTCCATCTCCAGAGTGTGATGCACTTCTGTATTCAAGTCTGGTCAAGCAGGGTCAGTACTGATTTCGTCAGTGTGTACTGCAAATTCTCCCCTTGATAAGCACTCCCATGCTCTACCAGATGGATGGTTTTTCTGGCTGACAACTTTTAGGCTTCCACACTGTCAGAACACGGGCCATCCAGGAATGAAGCAATACACTAAGAACAGCCTGCTCCCTGCCCCAGAAGAATGAGCCAGAGGAAACCCTGCAAATGGTTCCCAGCTCGCAACAAGGGGGGTTTCACCATGTAAGGGATAATCTCCTTTAGAAAGCTACTTGTTATAGTTAACGGGTATCAGGGTGGTACAGAGAAAATTATGACCAAATAGGCTTAAGTAAAATGAAGGTAAGTTACTGGAGTACCACACAGAAGGAAGGCACTTTGCTGCCAAGATAAAGCACCAAGATCTGCTACAGCTGATCGTATTCACACAGTTGTAATTGCCTTGCCCATTCTTCACAAAACTGTGGATAGCTTTATGCAACCCGTATCTCTTACCTCGCAGCTATCGTTTAGCATGATATGTAGAAAAACAGTATAAAGTTCTAAAAGTAATGCAATCAGGAACCCCCCTTGCAGATGTTTTTTCCTGTGGTGTCATCACAGATAATGCTCATAAGCATTATCTGAAGAGCAATCAAGTCTGCAATTCTTTAAAGAAAGCCCCAGGCCCATCATAAAATGTGACAAATTTGATCAATTGTCTAAAAACATTAAAGAATTTATAACACTCTATAGTCATTTGCTGGGAAAACAGAAGAAAGAGGAAGATATTAATGCAACCAGGAATTTAGCAAATTCTATAAAAATCACACAAGAAGAAAATCTGCTCAGCGTCGAATCCTTAGTTAAGCTCTAATTGCACTGTAGTGTAAGAGGGAAATGACTTAGAGAGCTCATCAAATTTATGTCACTGCAAGAGTTGTCACAGAAGATGTATAAGATAGTAAGCTGAGGATGCATTTGTTCTTAGCAAAAAGGCCAAGAAATATGTGTCTTCTTCCTACATCCATCAGCTGAGGCGAGAACACATAACTGGTTTAGAAGATAAGGCAATAACTAATTCAGTCATGTGGAAAGAGCTGCCATGAAATTCCTCCCACCACCCACAACATTTTTCCACCCACATTGTTTGTGCTGCTGCACAATCCCCACCTAAACTTTCAGAAACTGAAATTCATCTCTTGGCAATCCTAATGCTTTGTTATTTTAACCCACGATTCTTTGCTTCGTTGGTGGCATAATGTTAACAACAATGAAATCTCTACAAGCCTAATTCAAGACCTTCAGATGTCCACAGCAGCAGTCACTTGAAAGGGGATCTATCCTTATTAGAGGAGAGAGGATTTTCAATCAATAACTGTCAACTATACATTTTCTTAAACATGCTGTCGATGGGATTTCTCTCCTTCCTTACATCAGTCAAATGCTTTTCATACTCACAAATGTGAGAGCCGTTTAGTCACTCTGTGCATCTGTTTGGATTTTAGTTTCTCCAGTGAGAATGCCAACAAGGAAGCCAACATTGACAGTGCTTTTTCTGCTATCTGCATACACATGGAGTAGAAACTGTACTGAGACCATAAACTCGTTTCACATTCTGTAGGTCACTGAACAGCTGCTGGTAATGATTTTTGCTCACTAATGACCTAGGCTATATTGGAATCAGTGCCCTAAAGGTGAAAAACTCTGTATTCCATTGCTGATCCCCTGAGTCATAAAATCCCTTGATAATTTTTTTTCCTAGGTGGCTTTTGCAGTATTGTTATTTATTACCTTACAAAAATTGTATGTTCATCAAGCTTCACAAAAATGTGTTCTAAAAAGCTGCACATATAAGAGATGGAAGTATTTGCATTAAATGACCCTCAAAATGTGGCAATACAATGGAATCAACACTATGTAACAGTCTAAGGGGTTGGAAGAGGCTTGTTACCCACTGAAAGGAAATACTCTGTCAGGAGAATAGAGTTGTATAATCACATATACAAGCAAGACATTATTTATAGCACAGTCAAAAAGCTAGAGTGAATGAATTATAACCTTGGCTTTTTGTCCCATCATTAGATAATATTTCAACATGTATCACTCTCATATTTAAGATAACATGGCCATTTCTACTGGGGAAGTATACTTCTAGGAAAATATTGTACATATTTGCCACATTTTGACCTCCCACACATTACACACACGTTCTCCTGCTCCCAGTGCAGGATTAATTAAGAGAAACAACTGGGATATTGGGGGGGAGGGGGAAGGAGGGAAACCAAGCAAAAAAAAGGTAAAACAAAACAAAAACAGCAAAAAAGGTCACAACTGTATTGTGAATCTTATAAACACAGTCTTGTGTAACAGAAGTAGCAAGGGGTTAAAAAGACAGAAATAAGTGCTTTGGTGTGTCAATGTACCAGTGCTTTTCAAACATTAGACTCTTCCTACTTGCTTAGTGTTAACTTCAAAATTCAGCACTGCCACAGGAAAAAAGAACCACAAAACAAGCAAAAAAAAAAAAAAAACCACACCAACAAACTGTTTGTTTTTCATATGTGTACCACGTGGCTTCCATTTTCATCAAAACACAGCAAAAGTGTCACAGGGGAATCATTCCCTTGGCTGGCTTAGCACTGCTGATCTTTGACCTCCACTGGAAATGGATTCCAGACACACTTCTGCCTGACAAGTGAACCGTGTAAAATCTTGATGAGGTGTGTATTTTGTTTTGTTTGATTAGCAAGCCCTGAAATCGAAGGAAAGCTTTGTGTAACAAAAACAACAACAACAACAACAAATCACTTTCTTTATCCGTGTTTTTCCTTTGCAAATTTACCGACTTAGAACGGAAACTGCTGTCTTCTACGTAGGTAAAAAAGCACAGTACTACATCAAAGTGGCATTTGAGTAAGACACAAAGGGCAACAGCTACACATACAGACCTTGTGGCAAAAGAGGAAGGCTTAGAGCCATGACGTCATAAATCTCAGCAGCTCCTGCAATGCACTGAATGTGTACACGCAGCATAATGAATCTGCTCCCTGGAGGAAAAAGCTCGAGAGCAGGAGGAAAGAAAAGATTATTTTTAGCTAAGGGAGCCCTTTGTCTTACAGCATTAAAAATCCTTGAGTTAACTTCTTACAATAGCAGCCTTGTGTAGTGCTCTACTCTTAACTCATGGAGTGCTGTAAAACAACAATTACAGAGCCAAGTGCAACCTTCTGAACTTACCTATTTGCTTTTTAATTGATGTCTTTTTGGCTTTTATCAGAATTTCGCACATATCAAAGGTTCAGATTTTAGCCACAGAATTTAAAGCTCTTTTTTTTTTTTTTTTTTTATCCATTACCATGCTACCCATTTTTGTAAGTATCACAGACCTAAACAATAGCAGCAATAAACATCATTTATTAGCCTGACAGGCTTAAAATGTAATACCTAAAATTAAACTGAAGGTCCATTCCCATTTAAACATTTTATCTAGTGAGACACAGATCACCCTTTTCCTCTAATGCCAAAGAAATTTGATTCTATGTCCATTAATAATCCCAGATGTCAGCCATAGACAACATTTTCATCAATCATTGCATTAAAGCACTGACCAAAAAATATACCTATAAAAGGAGAAAACACACTTCCCACTACCTTAATGTCTTTAATGTGTTTTCAAGACTTTAAGTCATTTTGCTGAAGGCTACTTTTAGTAAAGTAAAGAGACAACTGCATATACATCTCAGCTTCAAAAACTTTGGTTTTGTTTATCAAAGAAAAAGGAAGTCTTACAACCTATTCTAGCTGCATCCTAGATACTCCCAAGTAGCACACTACATTGTGTAATATACCTAGCTGCTTGCTGGGGCTGATTTGGATCAACTTTGACCTGACCTGTAGTACATGTGGAAGAGCCACAACTGCCTACTCTCACTCCATGTGCTGGGGTGGCCTGGCATAGCTCGGTTAGCTGGTATAACAGGTGTATGTCAACAGAACACAAATCAAACCTGAGGTGAATTACCCAAGTTGCATCCAAAAGCATAAATTCAAGTACCAGAAACAAGACAGACATATCAGTGCAGTATTGGTCTGACTAGTAAGCAGGGCTAATTAGTCTATATAGCAGATTCTACTAATGAATTTCAATGAAAATAGACTATATCTAATTACCTAACAGTGTTTCTGGTTAAAAGCACATACATAAAGTGTTACTATTATCCACAGTAACTATCCACACTTTTAACCTTTCAGTCTAGCTTCCATCAGTTTATATCATCCCACAACCATACCCCTAGAACAGGCCTTCTGACCAGCTGTCTGAGAAGTTAAGCCAAAGACCAAAGAAAGAAGATGTGGAACTAGCACAGGTGATCCTTTACATTAAGACACAGCTAGCAAACAGAAAAAAAAAAAAAAAAAAAGTGCTACTAACCACACACCAGAGTTCTGTACATTACTGACTTCTGTTTAAAGCCACTTTTTTTTAGAAGTAAGAGATAATGGAGGCGCTATCAGAGTAACTTCGGTGGGGAAGGAGGACAGAGGTATTTGCCACCCCTCCTTTTTTGCTACTTGCTTCAAATGCAGAAGAAAATGAAATAATGCATAGCCATTTAAAGACTTGCCTTTCAGAAAAGTGCTTCAGTACATGCAAAGCTGCCATTTTCAGAAGGAATTTTGGTCATGGTTATTTCAGGAAACAAGTGGATCCTTACATGTAGTATGCCTATCCCCTCTGTCACTGAACAACAGGATATATAAGGATTCTTAGCCTTATTCATACTTGCTAGCTATCACAGTAATTAGTAGTTCAAAATGCTATAAACAGTTACCAAATGTGTTCTGATTTCCTAGCACACACAGTAGATAATGTATATTGCTTACTGACATCTGACACTATAAACTTGCTAATTTACTGGTATCTCCAGAAACCATAAGAAACTGATAATATTACACAAAAAGTGTCCCAACTCAGGTCTTACTGCCTCATGCTCCACAGGAAGAGAAACTGAAATCTGTGAGTAACTTGAACTTTACCCACATCTTAATGAGATACAGTCTTATAGTAAGCAAGGCAGCAAAATCAAATGTTTCTAAAAATACAGATATTACAAATCATTGTGACCAACACTTTCTTGGCATTCAGTTCAAACAACAATACTAATGAAGCATGGTAAACCTTGATAGTACAAGGATGTTTAAGCATCTAATTAATATTAACAGGCAAAGACTAATCAAGGGTTGTAAAGAAAATGCTATAAGCTGGGCTAAGAACAATGAATCATGCAACACTTGCTTGAAAACAGATCCTACCCCTATTGCCAATAATTGGGCTTTAATAGGTAGGCTCTAGTGCATCTACCTAATAGACAGATTTCAGAGTTAAAAAGATATCTTTTTCAAAAAACCCACAAATTCCCTCACAGAAGAAGTTCCATTCTGTAAAAATGTTAAGAGTTTCTGACAACATAACTGCAAGGTTGCTGCATCCATGACTTACTTATTTTTTACATATACATGTATAATTCCCAGGGAAAAAAATTGCATTAAAATATTTACATGACAATCCAGAGAGACAGCATTTGACCCCAAGACTGACACAGATCATAAGAAGAACTTTACCTTGGGAAAGAATACCTAGTTATGAAGAGTAATGTATCCAGACAGATAGTATGCTCAGTGGAAGGACCATGTTTAACTGGACTATGAGGAAGTGAGTGTGGTCAGTGAAAAAACAAAGCATACTTACATTAATGAAAAGATCCTGAGAAGCAAGTTAGAAGAAAAGGATGTGTTATTGAGGATCACAAAATGGGATGCTCTCCATAAAGCAGAAACACAATGGTGCAGTAATCCTGAATGGACCACAGCTGTTGAAGCACTGTCCAGGATAGTAGAAAAAGATAAAGGTGTTTGATAGCATTCTTCACTAATGGCATGTTAGATGTAAGAGAGAGAAAGGGAGGCTGCACTATAGGTCCAGAGGTGAATAGACAGCACTGAAGTTCATTCACAGAAATGATTACCAAGGGTTGTCTCATCACTGATAAAGAATACGTGTTAAAAAAAACCCCACAACTTTGTAATAACACTACTAAAGATGGATAAGACAGTAGATTATACAGACTTTATAACCAAATGGTAATTTTCTTTCAGTAAAAGCAAAAAGGAACTGATCTTGAATTAACAACCATGAGTTTATTAAATACACGGAATATAAGTATATAAAAATATATTATTATATGTACATAATAATATAAATCAAGAATTATTAGTGTTTGAAATTTTCTGTTTCTGTAGGGCACACATAGGACGTACTTAGTTAAACCTATTGGACAAGGAATTTTGTGGACTTTAATTAAAGATGACACTTGGGATTTCTTTACATCAGATGGGCATATTTCCCATAAGTTGTGTATGAGTCAAGGAAAGAAAAATCTCTTATGGGATTAACATACCAGACCCAGCTATGTAAACAGCAACTATTACTAGGCTGGAAAGGAAAGAGGCCTGGGAAAAATGAAGGCCAAGCTGTCAGTCTCCAATATCTTGTCTGTATAGCTCAGAGAGCAAAATTGATGGGATCTTTGCCAGCAAGTAATCTGGAGGCTAACATTCATTCAAGGAGCTTCAAATAGAATTTATGTCTGGAAAGATCCTCGCAGTTAAATTTTTTCATGGGATGGATTTTTCCTTCTCTGTCCCACTCTGCTTTAGGTCCTGAATCCAGTTTGTTATTCAGCCCCTCTGCCATCTCTCCCTCTCCCTATATGTGTTCATAAAAAAGCTTACTTTCCTATCATACAAGGGAGGTTTTTGAGGTTTGGTTTTTTTAGTTTGTTTGTTTGGGTCTTTTGTTTTTTTTTTTGTTTTGTTTTTTTTAAGACCTGTTAGTTAAATAAACAACACTTCTCATTCATTAAGCATTATTACCAGCTAAACCAGGTACCCTTTCCCTCAGTTGAGACAATTGTGTTTCTCTATGATTTTTTTCTTCAAAGAGAAAAAGATGTTTGCTCATTTTGCCCCAGTTTTCTCTTTCAGACAGCTGAGGGCTATTGAGAACATACTTTATATTTCACACATCCTCTGGACAGTGCTTAAAAGAATCTTGGAAGGTGGAGTTCTGAGCAAAGATGACCTCCTTTTGTTGTCTGAAGTGTCTTATGTTTGAATTTTGAGAACTCTAATATGAATCTCTCATTGCACACTGTGTCTGGGAAAGCACACAAATAAACAAGGACCAGTTCAATCCTATTTACAGAAATGATCTCTCTAGTTATTTGGCAATAAGAATGGAGGATGTTCACCTGGCATCCGATATAACTTTGCAATGATTGGAGTTGATTCTCAAGTGCCTTCCAGTACAGAGCCATGGATGACTTTCTCATCTTCCTTGACTGCAGCCATGGGGGAGAACAAAAATTTCTTCTCATGCAAGGAAAAACGCATTTCTTTATGGGTTTCTGAGGATTTCATAGACATGCTCCAAGGCCAGTTACAAACAAGGAAGGAGACTGAATAATTTGTATGTTACTGAATGTTAAGTGACTTCTACAAAAAAACTGTTATCCTTTCCTTTATTGTATCACAGAATTGTCAGGGTTGGAAGCAACCTGAAAGATTACCCAGTTCCAACCCCCCTGCCATAGGCAGGGGCATCTTCCACTAGATCAGGTTGCTCAGAGCTCCATCCAGCCTGGTCTTAAAACCTTCCGGGAATGGGGCTTCCACCACCTCCCTAGGCAACCTGTTCCAATGTCTCACCATCCTCAGAGTGAAGAACTTCTTCCTAACATCTAATCTGTATCTACCTACTTCAAGTTTTGCTGCATTCCCCCTAGTCCTATCACTGCCCAACATCCTAAAAAGTCCCTCCCCAGCCTTCCTGTAGGCCTCCTTAAGGTATTGGAAGGCCACAATAAGGTCCCCTCAGAGACTTCTCTTCTCCAGACAGAACAGCCCCAACTCTCTCAGACTGTCCTCATAGGGGAGGTGCTCCAGCCCGTGGATCATCCTTGTGGCTCTTCTTTGGGCATGTTCCAGCTCTTCTATATCTTTCCTGTAATGGGGGCTCCAGAACTGGATGCAGTACTCCAGGTGGGGTCTCACCAGAGCAGAGTAGAGGGGGAGAATCACCTCCCTCGACCTGCTGGCCACACTTCTCTTGATGCAGCCCAGGATCTGGTTGGCTTTCTGGGCTGCAAGTGCACACTGCTGGCTCATGTTGAGCTTCTCATCCACCAGCAGCCCCAAGTCCCTCTCCTCAGGGCTGCTCTCCAGCCAGTCCCTGCCCAGCCTGTATTGGTGCCTGGGATTGCCTCG
>NW_008600904.1:0-1126 GCF_000691845.1 Merops nubicus
CAGCTGCCAGTCACTACCATGATGGTGGACCAGCGTCACTATCATCAGGTTCCCTGATCCCCACCCAGAACCTGACGTAGAGCATGGGACTCTTAATCCCAGGGTCGTGGGTTTGAGCCCCACATTAGGCTCCATAAAAGACTGTGGTGAAAAATCTGAAAATATCTCTGGAAGCAATACGTAAAAAGGGCAATGTTGGAAAGGGGAATGGAGAAGTTTACCTATGTCTTCTGCTCTGGACATACAGCTTTAGGTGTGTGATCTGGAGGTCCACTGGCAGTGGTAGACTCCTCCACAGGAACATGAAAAGCATGTACATTGGGCTTGTGCTCTGAATGGCCTTTTAGGGAAGCTCTATTCTGTCCACTGACTACAACAAGCCTCAGCAGATGAGACTAAGGTAGATGGTCAGGAAAAGCTGGTTCTGTAGTGCTATTTTCTCCCACAACAGGGTACTAGTAGATCTTGTTTAAAAATTTCTTTTGCCACTTTGGCTAACATAATTAATTAATGATCAAGTTAATTACCATTCATCATGGTAGCCAAGAGTAAGTCTCCGTTGCTCTAAACCCTGTAGAACTGATAAAAATGGTTACTGACCCAAACAGTTTATGGACTTAAGAAGCCAGTGAATGGTTTTCCCAGAGAGAAGAAAGGCAGGGTTTTTTTGAATAAGGTCTGTTGCCTGGATTCTTTTGGAAAAAGTGCTAATGTATTCACCTTTTGCTCACAATTTCCAGCATTTCTCCAAGCTTTTAGTCTCTAGAGCAGAATTATGAAAGTCATACATTCTTGTTTGCGAAGCTGCTGTCAGTGCTTTACTAGCAGTGCCCCAGATGAGCATATTTCACTGTATGTGATGGCTGTATTTAGTAAAAGCAATCATGCTGACAGTCCACATGATGGAAGCCCTAATCTGTGCAGTGTCATGCACTATGCATCACCAAGAGGGAATCTCTAGTGACTCATTATTAATGAGAGGGAAGTGGTGACATTATTATTATTATTTATGACTTATCCTGCTCCACAGACGTGTAAAGCACTTTAAAAAACAAATAAAGATGGAATCCCTGCTGATAACCATGCAGAGCAGCAAGGCACTGTTGGCATCCACATGATTCCTGCT
>NW_008600904.1:1157-1414 GCF_000691845.1 Merops nubicus
TAAAGAAAGGCATCTGGGCAGCAGTGAGGACATCATCATCTTCCAGTGCTGCCAAAGACATCTGGGTAAATGGAGAGCAGTCAACACTATAGCCTCTTGAATAGGCATAATTCTTTTTATTATTTCAATTATATATTGTTCTACATCTTCTTTTTCTCATCTTGGATTAGGGTTTTGTGCTCAAACTGTACAAAATAACTTCCAGGCTCACTTTTCCCACCAATACAAACTGTGAGGTAACTGCTTTATTTCCCTAC
>NW_008600904.1:1428-5364 GCF_000691845.1 Merops nubicus
CAATACAAGATATAGGAAAGCAGGGAATGTGATTACTTTTTCTCACTCTCTTTACTTGCCATCACATATTTTAAGGGAAAAAAGAAGAAACATTATATGGAATGACAATGAAATGAGGGAAAAAGCATGCAGTGATGATTTCTATGTAGATACTGTTCTGAAAACTAAGAGTGAGAGAAAGAATTATTGTTATTAATAAAAAGCATTACCTTTTAATTTTTAGGTACTGCCATATTTTCCTCCTTTATAACTCTGTAGTGTCTAATGGCCCTAATCTCAGTCAGAGGCAATGTCAGAGTGGCATGAAGTGTGTGTATGGGACATGAGCCTTTCACTAAGTTTTGGTCTTAAAAAAAAAAAAAAACAACAAACCCAGTCAGCATAGCCAAACTGTTGATCTCTCCTGTTATAGGTAATTTTTTTCATTTTCCCCTCTGCTTAATCACCTGCCCCTGTGGCCAGCTTCCCTGGTTTGCAGCTACCCATAAACAACTCCACTATTTTGAAGCAGCATCAAATTTATGGCAAAGTGCACTGAGGCTGAACTTGTGTGTCCCAAAGTAAAAACAGGCTCTCAAACAGCAAGTCCAGAGTTGTTTACACACACTTTGTTTTTTTCATATGCTTCATGGCCAAAGCCTGTTCTTTCCACGTGACTAATGTACTAGCCATGATGTGAATGCACATGCACCCTCCGTCAGCACTAGCAGAATGGGCTCAAAATAATTCAGGGGTAAACACAAAGAAAGTGAATGAAACCTGACAAGAGGTCAAGAAGATCATTGCCAGCACTGACTAGTGGTTTGGCATATCTCATGTGAGATGCCTTACTGCAGATCCGTCTGTGAGATCAGTGGCTCTTCCACAAAGGTCATTGCATGGCAGAAGGCCATAGTTTCAAAAGGGGATCTGCAAGTCCTGAACTTATTCTCTCACTTAGTTCAATAGGGAGGAAAGTTTGCTGGTGTTCATGATGCGCTGCAAAATGTATACATTTATTCAGTCATATCTTAACTGAATGTTCTGTTTGATTTCAAAAAGGCACTCAGCATTGGCTTGGCTCCATGTGGTTTCCAAGAAAACCTTGATTTTTTCACATTATTGTAAATTTTCCGAAGCTAATACCCCTCTTTATCCCAGTTGTCAGCTATGTCTCTGTCTTTACTTCATTACTTTTTATGTGACATTACAGAATAGCTTGCAAAACATCTGGCAAGAAATGGCTTGTATTTGAGGATATCATTTTGCATGAGGAACTTTCAGAGACATTAGTAAGCTTTGGATAAAAGTCATTGTCAAACTATAGACCTTTGCACTACTACTATAAGAAAATCACACAAATTTCCTCATGAAAACAAAATCTTTAATTTTTGTTTTTTCCTTGCCAGCATAAACAATGGCTATAACAGAAAGTATTGTTTCTAATTTTGCCATAACTGTAACTTGGTTCATAGCATAAATTTGTTCTGGTTCTGGCTAAAAGAAAGATGCTATTTTTGAAAGCACATACCCACTAAAAGCATCATGTCAAATGGTTCAAGGGAGTAAAATTTTACTGAGCTTGGTGAAGCTATGCTGACCTATTGCTATAGCCTAATGATCGCTTCTGGGCAATTTAATAAAACCAGCATATAGTCAAAACATTAAATCGTATTGTAATATGTAGTCGGTACTGAAAATAGTGGAACTGTTTCATAAACCCCATGAAAAACTGTGATGGCCAAGACTACCCTGATTCTACAGCAGAATCAGTGGGCTTCTGGGGTGAGGAAAAAGCACAGGCACTACTTTTATGACAATATTAAAACAAAAGATGTGGAGAAGCTATTGAAATTAAGATGATGGTTTAAAAGATTTGCAGTTATATGGTATATTTATTTAACAAATGAAACAGAAGTCCTATATAAGTCTTTGAGATCATACAGACTAGCTTGTGTTAAAATAAAGACTATTTGGATGCAACTAACTTTCCTGTGGTATTCTTATCCACAACTGTCCTATGTTCCTGTATGTGAGACAAGACAATGTGTATCTAATCTATTGAAGCCTCGGTCATATGGAATGACATTCAATTGGTCTAGAACTTGCTTCTCAAATATGAACACTATGGCAATTTACAGGATAAATTATGTATCTTTCTTCACAATGAATTACAATAAATTACTGCACAAATGTAATTAGAGCCAGAGTAATCAAACATAGAGGATCAAAGTCACTGGACTCATGGCTTTGTGAGGATTCATGTCAGCAATCATAAAAAAGTTAGTGAGCAGCACAGGCATGGCAGATCAAGCACGAGTCACCATCTCACTCAGTGTACAATGAAATGGTTCAAGTTTAGAAATAAATGTAGTTACAATACAATAAAGGAAAATAATCATTTGGTTTGTGTTCTCTTTTGCTTCTCTTTCAAATTTACTGTAAGATATGCTAAATGCAGGGTGAGACAATCTTCAAATAGAAAGGGCAGAAAATAAGAAAAGAAAGAATCCTTTAAGCTCAATGATATATTTTTAACACCTTTTTTTTCTCTTCCCTTTTCTTTTGACCAGCCTTCGGCTGGGGCTTTGATCTATATTTCAGTCACCAAGGTCCCTTATCAGAGAAAACACAAGGAAAGGATACTAAAAGATACAGACAGAATGACAAACAGATACACCCCGAGTCACCACAGAGTGACTTCTCTTCAGAATAAATTCTATCTATCTGGAAACCATATCTGCGTTAGGCATGTATAGGAGAGGGAAAGAAAGCTTTGCCCTGAGAGCCTAAACCAAATCTCATTGATTGCAAAAAGCCCTTTTTGATATGTAGAAGACTGTTCAGTAGTAAATTCAAGAGGATAAAACAATAGTGTGCAATGTCTTAAAATTCCCTGGATACTGCTTTTTCTGCTATACTCCCTCCCTGCAGTGCGGGTGGTTTCTTTGTCCCTCCACTTGCCTTTTTTCATGTACAAATGTACCTCTCTAACTTCTAGCAACACATTTTACCAGCACAATGTAAGGCGTATAAGTCAAAACTTCACCTAGCCCAGCAGTCTGTTTCTGGCAGACTGGGGGCAGATGCCCAGGGAAAAAGAAGGGCCAGAAAGCAGCATTTGTATTTTGCTTCCAAAGTTTTACAGGCCACAGACTTCCTGAAACAGAAGTGGTAGCTCAGTGTCTAGTCACCCTGAGTGGCTTCTCCTTCTAGGGGTACACAGACATCTTTACCCCAGTGGTAATTTTTAGTATCACTAGCTTCTGTCAGCTGTATGTTTCACACATGTTTAAGGCATTGCTTCAGTTTGCTTGTTTTGAACCCTGTGACAGAATCTTCTCATTACTTTAGGCTCATGTACTTGAAGTTGATTCCTCTTCACCTTTTTCTTGTCACTCTTCTTTTGTGTTGCCTCTTCCCCTGGCTGAAGAGTCATGGTCCACTTTATAGTTTCTTGTAGATGGCATCCACACTTTTGATCAGCAATACTGTCCTTGCCTGTACTTTTTCTAGTTCTACTCTATCTGAAACAGAAAGACCAGAAATTCACAAAGTATTGAAGATATAAGCATACCATGGATTTATACAAAGGCTTAATAACATTGTCTGTTTGTTTGCTATTCATTTCCTGATAATTCATAACATTTGATTTGCTTTTTAACTTCTACTGAATTCTGAGCTGATGTTTTTATAGAACTAGCTATTATAACCCCAATATCTCTCTCTTGAATAATAGTCAGCCCAGAGCCCACAATTTTGTAACTAAAGCTTTATTGCTTTTACCTACGTGCATTAATTTACATTTATTCACATCGAATTTCATTTTCTATTTTATCTCTCAGCCACTTAGCCTTCTCTTTTTGCAGTCTTTTTGCAAATCTTTGCAGTCATCTGTCATTTTTACTAACCCAAGCAAGTTCATACCACCCAGAAAGTTTCTGTCCTCAGTCTCTT
>NW_008600904.1:5395-9812 GCF_000691845.1 Merops nubicus
TAGTGCATTTTCCTTGTGTTTTCGGTCAGCTGATTCAGAGCCATAGTACTAAGCAAAGTGAGAGAAACTAGTCTACCTCAGACTTCCTACTAGAATTATTTGTCCTTCATGCTTTCAGAGTTTCACCCTTAGTTTTGCATAGCTGGCTATGGGCCATTGTCTTCCCATCTATTTTTATCAACTTTTTCACTCCTTTTCTTACACTCCTTCCTCTTATAGAGTAACTGCATTATTCATCTCTTTGAACATGCATAGAATTTTGAGATGGAGTTTGGAATAGATCTATTTTCTAGAGACAGCAAAGCTTTTTCCAAAATAATGTTCAGCTTGAAGGAAACTAGCAAAGTTATATAACGTTATGCTAAGAAAACACAGGCAGTGTATGCTTAGCACACATAAGGATCACACTGGATACGAGTGGTAAGTTTTTGTAGCCAGTAGGACAGATGGAGTGATGTGACCAGCAACATAGCTAGCTGCTTGGCTAACACCTGAAGGTCAGGTGTACACTTCCACCTGAGTCAAGAGTAGGTGACTCCAGAGGAAAGTACAGAATGAAGCTCTCATTCTTGCTTCAGGATCCATGATAAAAATACCTGAACTTCCCTTACATGACAAGATTTAATTTGGTCACAGTAATATTCAAGTATCCTTTCTCTGGAAATTTGTTCCTACTTCTTTTTCCTCTTTTTTTCTCTGCAGACATTCCTCTAAACTAGAGGCTCAAATAAAGGAGAAAACATGCTATCTAATGAACACATATCCCACCCTTCCAAAGGCAATTGGCAGGTCGGACAACTGGACAGAGTTCAGAGTTCGTTGATGGGATGAGCTGGTGAGTTGCTCAGCACAGCATTTACAAGACCACTTCATATCTTCCAAAGTTGTCTCAGCTCTTTACTAAATGAACTAGATTTAGTTGTCCTACTGATATGGTTAATTTACTGAGCTCTTCCCCTTTCAGACTGTCTATAAATATGCCAACACACCCTCTAAACCTTATATAAACTTCCTGAAGCCCTATAACAACAAACTCCCCACTGTAGTTGGCAGATTTCAATGAGTTTCAATGGAGCTGCATACAATGAGTATGGACTCTGCTGTCATAGACAAAAAACACTGGTGTGAAGTCTACTACACCACTAACTTCTTTTTACAGTAAGAACAGACCATTATTCCTATTTTTTTTCCCCTATCTCTTAGTGAGGTTTTAATCCATGTGAAGTTTTACCTCTCACTCCATGGTTACCAAGTTTCCCTAAGAGTCTTTTGGCAGGGTCTTTATCAAAAGTCTTTTGAAAGCTTCAATCGATTTTGTCCACTATTTCTCCCTTATTCACTATTTCATTAACTCTAAGTGAGTTTCAGCAGCTTAGAGAGGTACTGTTTGGCCTTGAGAAGACTGAGCTTTTAGCCCTAACAAATTGTATACATTAAATTAATGTATTACTCTCTCTTTCATGATTTTCTTGACTATTTTTCTTGCTGCTGAGGTACGTTCTGCACATCTCTAAAAGATAACTGCCTCTAGCACTTTATGAAAGATTTAGGCAGTCTTGGCTACAACCCAGTTTGCCATAGCAGTAGTTTGTTTTTTTTTTTGTTGTTGTTTTTTTTTTTTTTACAATCTTTTAACAATAAATTGTGTATCTTTAAACAGCAATTCAGCTGCTTCATTATTCAGTATCTCAGAGCTCTAGGCAGCTGAGATGCAGCAGTGATGATTAATTGCTGTGTAATGTGTTGCGTTATTCCAATACCTTTATTTTCATTTTGATTTTTGGTTCTCAGAGAACATCTCACCCTTGCTTCATAAAGACACCTATTTAAGTTATTTTTGTAAACAAAATGCTCAGTAGCACATGTGAATGCACTTTTTCCTTAGCCGCTTCTTAATACTGTGGTGAAGAATGCACGTGACTGAATCACCATGTGAGAATTTATTGAGTGAACAAGTCGAGATAATGGGTGAAACACAGGCACAAAATGTAGTCAGCACTGTGCATTGACTGGAGAATGGCTGCGAGAAGCTTGAATTATTGAGGTTCAATTCCAGCCATCCCACTGCCTTGCAGCCTATCCTCAGGCAAGTCATTTAACCTCTTCAGTGTAATTTCTGCAGCTATCATGCCTGGGTGATAATATTTGCCAGCCTTCTGGGTATGTTGTGAGGAACAATTAGGTAAATTTTTTGAATTGTTCTAATTATGTTAATTGCAGAGTATAAAATCATGTTCTTTCCCCAGGAGAGGTAAGAAGAGGGAAAAAAATAAAATAAGTACTTCATGCTACTGGAGAGGGCAAATTATTCTCTTTGAGACTGGGCCAAAATGTGCCCTGGTAGGCAAGCATAAATTGGATTTACTTAGAGCCTGATATACATTTGAAGAAAATTGCTGTAATTTCACTGAGACCAATGAAAAAGTAGTTTACACCACTTGGAACTCTGTCTCCTTTGTTTCAATGAAGTTATTCTGCATTTATGTGGGTGTAAACCAGAATAACATTTAGTTTGCTCTCAATGTAGTAACTTCTCTGTTCCTATTCCTGTGGTGGTTGGTGACAAAAATAGTCTGTGGGATGTTGGCATGAATGAAATGAGGAGAGGAGAGGAGAGGAGAGGAGAGGATGTATGAAGAGAAAATAAGTTTCTGTTGTTTATTTCCAATAGCTAGAAACTTACTTGAACTTCTAATTTTCCCAGGCACCATCACGAATTACCTAGGCAGGGGACTGCTGAAGCAATATCATGTTTTTAGCTTTTTTTCACTTCTCTTCCTCTTGCACCTCAGGAACAGCAAGGAGAGTACAGGGGCTCCTGGGTTAGTCTGGCTGGGAAGCAGCATACTCCAGCCTAATTCCTTGTACCCCTTTCAGTGTTTCCTTCCTTTCTTTGTGCCAAATACAGCTGAATGCAGCACAAAGATAAAGGGAGAGACAATACATTGCTCAAAGAGCTTGCAACAAATGCAGACACCTTCCAAAGGGTGAAATGGAGGAGAGGTAGTCTGCCTGAGCTCTCAGGCCACGCTAGAAATAGAAAGTGAACTGGCAATTCTTGACACTCATATGCGTTTACAATGTGGGTTTTTTTTATGCAAAACACAGCAGGTAATGATACCTTTCTTTGTTGGTGCTGGAATTTTTGAATACTGCTACCCCAGGATTAATTGCAGCCTTTGGAAACACTTTGCATCATCTCTCTGTTACAAGTGACAATGATTTGTTTCTGCTTTGAAAGTTGGACTTGGTTTATCTGAAATTTTATGAGGGTAAAAGAGTTTTATGGAGGTAAAGAGGAAGAATTATCACTGTATGTTAAAGGAAGAGTTATCACCCATACTTATAATAGCAATAGGAAGGATTATCACTAGCAAAAGCTCAGAAGGATTACTGGGATTCAGCAATGTACAGTAAACAATCTTTATCTCTTACAGAATGTCATTGCATATTTTACAATACAGTTGGCTTCAGTGATCCATGAAAAAATTCTGCTGCAATTTGAGTTTAATCGTTCCAAATCTTGGAATTAAATTAATATTCGGTTGTCATGAAACCAGTGGAAAGATGTTGCTTATGAAAGGAACAAGAAAAAGCACCATAATTTCATTTCAGTCTAATTTAATTTTTAAATCTTTGTATCAGCATTTGCTTGGTAAGTTGTCAGTAGATCTATAAGAGTCAGTGGAGTGGTATGAGCACAAGATAACATGTGAGATTACCTAGCAAACTAGTTTCAAAATCTGCTTTAAGCTAAACACTTTTTAAAAACTAAACAATACATTCATGACTTCCCTCAGTCACAGTCATAAATATCAACTGATTAAATGTTATTCTTATCTAACAAAACAGAGCCCTCAAACACACAAGTACACACATAGGCATTTCTGCAGAGATTAAAGTCAACACTGCTAGGATTAAAAAAAAGAGTAATGATGAAAATATAGCTGAATTCTATGTGAGGAATTTTTTTTTTTTTTTCTGGTAAGAAAAAAGGAAAGGAACCACAACAGGGCTACATTTGAGAAAACATTTGATATTCTGTTGGAAATTACTTGGATACCATGAAACATGTAACATAGTGAAAAGATTTAAAAGAACGTGTAAAGGTACTGAGCTTGTCTGGAACATGATGGAATTACCTGAACTTATCTTAGTTTTGCCCTTGGAAATTTATATTCACAATTATAGTTATAAATATAAAATCATATTTATAAATCAAAAATGCCCTGAGACAAATTGTGCAGCAGTTCTTGTTATTTGCAATGGTAGGTTGCAAATCAGTCTCCGGTGGAATTTAGGAATGAGAGTGATGTTCTGTTTTCTTCTACACATTTTTCTTAGTTTTGAACAGTAACTCTAGGCTATCAACGTATGTATAAATACTATGACTTTTATATACATATATATATTTTTA
>NW_008600905.1:0-23245 GCF_000691845.1 Merops nubicus
GGGCGCTGGGGAGCCCGCGCACGGTGCCTGCCGGACGGCGCTCCTTCGCGGTAGCCGCGAAAGACCGGGAATAAAACCAACAGAGATTCGGGTTTCAAAGCACCGGGAGAAGGGAAGACAATATTTCCCTTCGGGTTGATCTCGTGGGTGCTGTCTTCACCTCGTGAAGGGAAAGCCAAACCACCCCAAAATGTTTTAGCGTGTGCGTGCTTTATGTTTCCAATTCACAATTGGTTCTATACTTATTGAAATAGGCACATTATTATAAACTTGTGCCTATTCAGACATATGCCCCTAGCAGGGGTGCTGGCTTCTCTTATTTTCTTTGGCTGTGGTCTTGAAGAGAAGATAGCTGAGCCAGAAGAAGACTGTGTACGTGTGTGGTTCCCAAGAAAGTGGATTTTACACCCCCGCATAGATAAAACACCCCATCCTTCCTAAATGCTATAGGTAAATGTGATTTTAGAAAGACTGATATCCTAGGCAATGATTTTTGGAATATTTCTAAAAGCCAAAAGGAAAAGGGTAGCAAGCACTAAAACAGAGAGCAAGTCACCTTGTGGGAAGAGTACTCCACAAACAGACTGGACTCAATATGCTGTAGGTACTGGCACTGTCACTGTAGCCCTGTTCAGCATCTCTTTTTTTTTTTTTTTTCTGCAAAATACAGTCGTGTCCTCCCTCCTGCCTTCACATTCATGATCTTGGGGCAATAGGATCCTTGCTGTTCAACATGGGTGGCTTGTCATGAAGTTTGATGTGTATTTACACAGAAAAAGCGTGACAAGCCTCTGGTGCTGCTTATTTTCATACCCAGTCTCTACTTTCCCTTGCCCAACTTGTAGCCATGTCTTTTTCTGTTTCATCTCTATTTTTTTCCACCCTGCTTCTCTTTTCAACTACTGACCTAAAGCTACCACCTGATTTCCTTTCCCAGCAGTTATTCCCTGTCTCCCCACCTCTCTGGTTCCCACTCTCCCCTCTCTTTCTTACTGAAGAGTAATTTGTGCCTCCACCCTTCTGCTCCTTAAAGGGGGTTTTACTTCAGCCCTGTTGTGCCCTGGTACCCGTGTCCTGTGGCAGGAGGTTTATCCTACCTCCATCCTGATCCACACCAGAAAGCTGAAGTCAGAAAGTGAAGTCCTTTGTCAGGATTTCTATAGACCATTTGTGCCTGGGGAGCCCCGTGGAGGGCACTGGCTTCTACCTGTACCCTCCTTTTAGACTTTCCCTGATAGCAGCTGGTGCAACACTTGTTCCCATCAGCACAAATATGATTGTGCTATAGAAAATTACCTGTGAGAAAAAGCACGCCTCATGCCTCTACAGGTTTCTTTGTCTGCAGGGCTCCCACTTGCCTCTGAGAAAGATCTGGTGAAAGTGGGGGTTTGCTGGAGCCTCACTGCTGATGCAGAGAAGCCCTGTGTGTTCAAATCTGGTTTTGGAGAGGGCAGAGAAGAAGCAGCACCGAGGGGTGGTGAAAGACCAGTTCAGGATAACGTGCTTGAGCTGTCTCTTCAGGGGATTGCTCTTCAAAAACAGCGCTTGGATATTTTACAGCTCTGTTTTGATGACTGATATCCTGTGAGTGGGACACCAGTGGTGGTAACATCTCACCAGAAGTTTGGGTGGAGCACCTGTGGGCTTGGGGAACTGCTGCCAGTGGAAAAGCTGGGGTCAGCATGCTCTCAAGCTCAGGGAGACACTAGCTACAGCAGAGCCAGTTAATGGCAAGAAATTGGCACTATGCTGGAGAAGAAGCAATGCAGACCCTGCGCTGAGAGGAGGAAGTTAAAAGCAGATGAGATCTTTGTGGGTTTGCAGTAACCGATGTCTAACAGGAAGAGCAAATTCATGCCGGCATAAAGGGAAGGAAAAAAGGAGGAGGGCAGTGCTGAAAAATCCATATTGTACACTCAGTACCTAAAGAGTATTCTGACTCCACAAGAAAAACTGCGTATTAGTTGTAAGAAGGAAAAAGAAGACTATTTCTGCAGGTCTCTCTGAAACTGAAGTTTTGCTTCTTCGTTCTTGCTAACTCATTAAGACTGTAAACCTCACCTTCTCATCTCTGCAAATCTCTGCTGTTTTGAAAGTTCACAAGTTCCATGGTTATTGATTCAAACGTTAATAGTTCATACTCAGAGCAAAATGCCATACAAATGGATTCATCACAAAACACCTTTCTGTAATAAGAAACTTCAGTGTAGCTGGAGGCAAGGAGGTGACAGTTGTCAGTGCCGCAGAGACAGGAGGGGACACTGAGAGGGCTTGGCAGGTAGAGAAAGTCTTAGCATTGGTTGTGGAAAGCAGATCAAACAGAAGCCTCCAGGAATTGTCATCCACTGTCAGAGGTGACTTGTTGGACAAGCATACTATCTTCTGCATCTTCATCTTGCTCAGTCACACTCTCCTGAGACACCGATCAAAAAATTTCCACAGCCTCCTACTCTGGCTGCAGTGTTATGGTCCCCTGGTGTGTTCCAGAAATTCCTCTCTTCACAAATCATTGCTCTCCAGATTCTTCTGTTGTCCATGTCCCCTGCATACATTTCCTTTCCTTCTTCCTTCCAGATTCTTCAGTAACTTCCTGAGCTACTTCTGACTTTTCCTGTTTGCACTGCCATCTTCAGCAGCTTGTTTCCCCCCCTCCTTGCCTATGGTTTAGCAAAGCAATGAGAAATTCCTTCCCTACGTCTCCTTTCTCTCTTTGCTTCTTGTGTGTTCACTATTCATCCAGTCACTGAAGCTCACAAATGCCATTCAGTTTTTGCCAGACACCCAGACAACCAGCAAATCCTGCCTGTCTAACTCTGTTTCTTTCACATGACACCTCTTCTCCATATTTGTCAAGGAGGAACTGTATTTTGAGTAAAAAGGTGATGCTGATTTAGATACCGCTCTCTCTTGTTAGAGCAGAAGACCACGTTCCTAGCAAAGGAAGGGAATCAAAACAGAGCCTTCTCTGGTTAAGCCTGATTCAATGCACCTGGTGAAATTTTGGAAATTCTTGGGTAGCTCTTCAGGGTCCTACTCACATTCTTTGTGATTAGTAGAAGATTATGGCAAGTTTTTACATGGATATCGCCATCAAGAAGGTAAGCTGGCTGGCAGCACCCTTCAAGGAGCAGTTGTGCTGATATTTAAGAAACCAACTCATAAAACTATTGCTATCGCCACAGGAGCTCATCTTTCTCACCTAGAAGAAGTTAGAGAGGAGACTGTGACAAGAAGATCTTGGTAGCCATCCGAGTTTTGAGGCTGCTTCTTCCCCAGGGCTGTTATTCAGCAGGGACTCGATGCTGGTCAGTGCTGCTTTTTAGCAGCAAACGGGTCAAACAGCTGCTCGGGTGCATTTAGTTGCCTCTGACATGCCTTCGGTGAAAGGCAGCGAGACAGCACAGTGTAGGCACACTGGAACTAATGAGCTAAAAGTAGAAAACAGGAAGAGACAACAGCAGGTGGCTTTAGCAGGCGGGAAAATGAAGGTTTATACTTCCACATGCTGCAGAGCATGGCTTTAGTTCTTCTGGTAGGTATTCATGTGGAAATCCTCTCTGCCACTCATCTGGCTCAGCAGGAGATGAGCAGAGATGCTGCTTGTAGACCCTGGTTGCCTCCTCATATCCATTTCACCAGTCCCAGTGGGGAAGGTGGATGGCAAAGCCCAGAGCTGGATCTATCGACAGCTGCTCTCAGTTCAACCAGCGATGATAACAGCCCTCTCCCTCGGTTTTGCTGAGCTTCCCTGTGCACGGCACTGTGATGGAAACAGCAGCCAGGAGCTGCTTTCTCCTCCAGAATCTGTAGAAGGGGGCTGGTTTCATCTCTGGGACAAAGACTGCTGGAGACAGACATCATTTTATCACCTGTAGCCCACGGGGTGACAATTGGAGGTGGCTCACAAGCTTGATCTGGCAGGAAGCATGTGGCCAGGTGAGCTGGGAGGGCAGGGGGCAGAAGCCAGAGGTTCCTCCTGAGTGGGACAGGGATTGCTGCTACCCATACCACAGGTGCTGGAGGGGTGCAACCGTGGGACTGACCCAGAAACAGAAAGCCCGGCAAAGCAGGAGGCACGAGCCGTCTGCAGCACTTCCAGGGACACTTTCCCTGAGCCCCTTCCCTCTGTGTGCTTTACTGGACAAAGGGAGAAGGGATGAGAAAGCAGAAAGTGATCCAGGAAAATTCACCAAGAGGAATCAAGCGCTTCTAGAAGATGGAGAGGTTTTTTATTGTGTCCTTGTGATTTGTATGCTTTTTCTGTCCATCAAACACCTGAGTAACTTTGTGCTCATAGGACATCCCAGTTACACCTCTGGAACCACGCTGCTCCTGTAGAAGAGTGTGCAGACTTTGCCTTGATGTTACTAAAGGGGATCTCCTCTACTCAAATCACCTGCAAGCAGCAGGTATGTTTCCAAACTTGTAAAGGCAGCAACGACACCTTCACAGTACTCTAACAACATGCAATGCACTCCTGAGACACTTCTCTGCTTCTTCATCCTTCTGCCAAAAAAATTAACATAGGGAATGGGTTTCATTCATGTAAAAATACGTACTTTGCCAAGGGGATATCTTAAGTGCTTGAAGTGTCAGTCACCTCAGATAACACAGTGGCTGCATGAGGTGCAGAATCCACAGAGCAAAACAGTGTCTGCACTCAGGAGACACAGTGCAGAGGTGGGAAGCCATCAGACCTGTTCTGCTCATCCTCTGCTAAGCCAGCCCCACTCATCCTCAGGGCAACACAGACTATCTGCATGGAGAAGCAAAGCGACGCTGTCTCAAAGGGGATATTTGGTAATTTGGACTGGTTTCTTAAAGAGTCTAACACCTATGACACCTGGGAAGCTCGCTGTTTAAAAACACTGTTCAGTGCTTCATTCAGGACAATGGAGGAACAAGTGGAGGTGAGGTGACTCTCTAAGAGTGGTTGCTTCAGGCAACGTGGATTTGGAACTGAGTGTTGTCGTTTGGAGGGTTACTACACTTCATATAAATAAAACCCCTCTGCTGAGGATGGCTGAATCTCACCAGCTTTGTTTAAAAAGAAGAAAGTAAATAAACACTACATTCTGTTTTGCCATGCTTCCTAGTCTATCACTCTGGTGAGCCAGAAGACTCTGCAGTCATTTCCAGGAAGCAAATGGTAGGACACCTTCCTGCTCCAATCCTCCTCCTCGTCCTCCTTTCTCTTCACAACACCTCTGTTTCAGCAGATTGACAGTTGTCACAGGGATTTACAGAAACTGAACCTATCCCAAGAGAAAAGAAGTCACCATTAGTATTTCTTTAAAAATCAGGTATCTCCAGATGTTCTGGTCAAGAAAAAGGCAAATGTACCTTTTAAAAGGTCAGAGAGGCTGAAACCAGGCTGGAGCAGAGTTTAGACCTACTGAGACAGGCAAAAGCTGAGGTCTTGCCCCTGGCGACACATGGAGTGCCAGGCAGAGACTGAAATCACAGCCATGTTGCCCCATGCACTCTTACTGTCTCCTGCCTGGAAGGTTGAGTACCAGTTCTGACAGATTGCCAGCAAGTTTCTGACCACAGGGTAGGGGAAAGGAGCCACTGTTTTGCTCTTCCTGTCACACTGGAGCAATAAGAAATGTGTTTGAGTGACAAATGTCACTATTGGCAGGACATGACAGCTCTTATTTGTCTGCCAATAACTTACCCCTAATCTCTAGCCTTACTGCATGAGTATTCTCTGTGACAATGCCTGAAGGATGCCTGAAGATCTGCCTCCTTCAGATCTCTGTGGTGCCCATCTCATTAAAAAACTCTCTTTCACGTTGGCTCTTTCCCTGCTGAGCTCCAAAGTTGATGTTAATGCTCTCTACCTCCTCAAAGGTGCATGAAAATCTCCCTCTTCTGAGCCAGGTTAGTGCAAAACCCTCAGCTGATGGTGATCAACTCTTCTGCTCACTCCTTCATGAGCTCTGGGCTCAGGATCCCTTGCAGAGGAGTAGGTCCATAGTTGGAAAACAAAGTTTTGCTTTTATATAAGTTCTGACCTGCCCCTTTTGCAACAGACTTTATCTAAGTCTTCACTTAGCTAGTTCTGCCACACTTCCCTCACCCTGGATACTCCAGCCTTATTATCTACTTAGTTCTCATTATTTTTGCTTGCTTACTCTTCTTATGCATTAGAGATGCCTCGCCCACTTTCCTGTTTCCTACAGCTTACAATACCTCAGAAAGTGGGACACTACTGGCCGCAGCAAGGACCATAACAATGGAGAACTGTACAATGCCCACAGTGGAAAAATACTTTGGAGAAGCTAAAGGAGGAAATAATCAAGCAAGGACCTGCCTGCTGTGGGAAGTTCATTTTAAAAATAGGCATGTCCATCCTAGGTCTAGCAGATTCTCAGCTACCTGCCTCCATTAGTTAATTAATTGATTATGATGTTCTTCGTCAAAGGAGACTTGCAACACTCACAAAGAAAAATATGAAGAAGTAGGAGGTTGCCAGCCTTTGCATCTCTTGTTCCAATGGGTGATGAAGATTTCCCCTGTAGCTGGAAATCCACTTCTGCTCTGAGAAGTTGTGGGTTTTTTGTGGCTTTGGAACTCAGTAGAATGATTTCTTCCCAAGTTTTTGCACTTTGAAGTTTTGATACATCTCAGCTGGGTGTCAGCCTCCTGGTTTCGGTGTTCTCATCTCTTCCCTAGCCAGGGCGCAGGGGTTCACCCGTCAGCTCTGAGCAGGGTTTGACCTGCTCGTGGGAGCGCACCGGGCTCTGAGCAAAACCTGCCGCTTCTCTGCGTCTGGAGACAGCTGAGATGCACGCGGGCACGGAGGGGCAGCGGCGCCGTGTTTGTCCCTCCCTCGTCTGCAAGGA
Source organism: Merops nubicus (assembly GCF_000691845.1). NCBI lineage: Eukaryota > Metazoa > Chordata > Aves > Coraciiformes > Meropidae > Merops > Merops nubicus. The sequence goes on from NW_008600905.1 coordinate 6,849, forward strand.
CACACAGTAGATGCCAAACCACGAGTCGGTGTTTCACTTGGATACATCCCGGAGAGGCTGGCCCCAAAGCCGGGGCAGTGCCTGGGTGTGGGGTCCAAGGCCCCAGGTTCACCCTCCATGCCAGCTGGCCACTGGGCAGGCTCGCCTGGAGCCAGCACTGTGCCGCAGCCCAGCTGTGCCCCGGAGGAAGGCTCTGCTGGCTCTTCCTCAAGGGTGCGATACAGAAGTATCTTTCTCAAACTGAAAAGAAGAAGGGAGCAGGCTGGAAGGCATGGACAGGTGGTGTATGGCAAGGCAGGGGTTAAGCTCAGAGGGAAGGGGGTTGGCTGGCAGAAGCAAACATTTGGGCGGCTCTTCCTCTGTGCTCGCCTGTCAGAGGTGGGCACCTGGAACTCTCCCGAGGGGCAAATTATTTCTTTTTACTCATCTATCTCTGGACTCCTCTAGCCTTTTAAAAATCAGGAGCACAAGTGGCACCTTCATTCCACAAGACTCAAACAGCAAAATACAGTGGCCACAATGAAAGCTTTCTAAACACTTTACCTCCCCACAATCCAAACATGACACCAGTTACTCCCAGTCCTACCTGCCAAGGCAGCCACTGGAGCACCTGGGCTTGAAGCACGACCGGGTTGGTGGGTTTGGGAGCTGCCCCTGAGCAGAGAAAGGAGCTGTTGAGACCTCAGGGCTGCAGCTTTCGCTCCCCCTTCCCCTGCAAGTGGCAGAGACAAGGGTGGTTGTCCCCAGGGTGCTCCTGCCTGGCATTTTAGCTGCACAGGTGCTTTGAGCTTAGAAATGCTCAAGCCCCGGTTTTGGCTGAAGGAGCAGAGAAACAAGACAGTGCTTTGTCTTTCCTGGGGCTCAGGGTGGGGAAGGAGCCCCCAGGCCTTGCCCATAGCCATAGCAGTAGCCCCCCAGCTTGGGAGGAGGGGACAGCTGCAGGTCAGGGACCCCTGCTTGGCAGCAGCTAGCAGTGCTAGCTAGGGGATTGGTGGTGGAACAGCAAGCTTCAGCCCACTTTGGTGCTATCAGTGTCTGGTTTGTGGGTTAGACTGTACAGTCAGCTTCTGGACTGGGCTTTACAGCTGCTTCTTGACTAACCCAGGGATAAACACTCTCGAGTGACCCTGATTTCTGCAGCAAAGATCCCAGGCTTCTCCAGCTTTGGAGAGCTAAGCTTACTGTGTGGTACAAATCAAGATGCACTAAACCCCAGAAGTTTAAGGGAATATTAAAAAGAAAAAAAAAAAAAAGATTCTGTAATATTTTTAAAATGTGTTGGCATTTGAGCATGCGTTTCCAACCGTTCTGTGATGTGTAGCTTGCAGGCACTGCACAGGTGCTCAGCGAAGAGAGGCCCTGCCCACCAGCACCAGGGTGGTGTACGGATCAGCTCAGAAATGGGGCTCAGCCCCTTCCCTGGAGTGGAGCAAGTGGTCTGTTCCTTCATCATCTGCGTCCCTGCAAGGAAGAAACCTCTTGGTGGTTTAGTTCCAGAACTGAATTCTCTGAAAACAAGTCTTTCCTGCAGTATCTTCTTAGGACCAGATAGACTAGTCCTTAGGGGTAGCCCTGTGTGTGTGACCCCTTTTATATGTACTGCATCTAGTCAGTACTGGCATAGACTTTATAAACTTATTAATAGATTTATATAAAGTGTTTAAACATCTTTCACAGATCCTCTCACAAATCGCTCACTGTCTTCCAAACCTGGAACAGATCAAGTTAAAAAAAAAAAAAATTATGGAAGAGTATTTATTAACCTCATCTTCATACAGGAAAAACTGAAATTAAGTATTCTGTTCAAGGTTACCCAACCCACACAGGCTGAGGAGGGGACTGAATCCAGACCTCCCACATTGCCATCACGCTAGGTGACTCTATCCCAGCATGAACTTTCCTTTTGAGGGAACAGTCTCAGCTATAGCACTGTCTAGGGTAGTTGTTAACTTCCATAAGGTTTTGTCCTTTTATATTTTGAAGACCTATTGTTCATCTCTTTCCTATGAAATCCTTGGATTGGTTGCTGCATGGGTTCCTTTCTAGCCTCTAGTAGATGGAAATTAAACACACTGTATACAAGACTGTCTGGAAATCTAGAATTTGAAGAGATGCTTTATTTTAGAGCAAGAAAAAAATCCCTATACTTTATGTTCCACTGCGAGTGTGAGCCCAGCACTTGATTTTTGTTATTTAGTGAAGCTTTGCTCTTGCTACTTTTTCCCTTGAGTGCTAGCAGCTAATGTCATGGTATCAAACAGTCCCTGGAAGAGCCAGATGCACCAGAAGGAGCACCAGAAGGAGCGCCAGGGCCACCCCAGCCATGCAGCAACAGATACTGTCACCTGTGCTGCTACCACTGCTCAAGCATAAGATTTGGCAAGAGCCACTTTAATTACTTGTATTTGTTGTAAACTTAAGAAGGACACCTCAACACAAGCAAGAGGCTAGTCTTCAGCTTGGCAAATAACGCTTCCTTACCTGCTGTAGAGAGATAGGAGGCTTGCTAGATGTTCCTTTGGTGCCCGTGCCCTGTGGAACTAGACTAATAATTACATCATACTGACGTTGCATTTGATACACTGTTAAAATCTTGGGGGGTTGGGGTCTGTTTTTTTTTTTTTTTTGTTGTTGGCTTTTCCCCCCCATTTTTAAGAGACTAGCTTCTAAGCACTTATACACAATACTACTAAAGCTACAACATAGAAATTCAAATTGCAATCTCCTTATAGAAGAAAGGATCCTCAGGAATTCAGCTGTAACCATGGGATTTGGCTTCTGGGATTTTTCAGTGTCAAATGGATCACCTTTTTGCTCCCTAGATGCTGCTCCTCTCTGCTCAATGCTGCACTGGATCCAGTAGCCTGGAGAAAGGGAAAAACTGACTTCTAGACCAAGGAGCAGAAGAGAAGCAGGAACATGAGGAAAGCACATCAGACCGTGAAAGCTGACGGGCAGGAGACAGCAGCTGCTGACAAAGCCCTCCATGCTGTTGACATCCTGCCACAGTCCAGATCATGCCAAAAATATCCCAGCATGGCATGTGAAAGCCACCAGTTGAATGTTCCCTGATGAAGACATCTTTTGTGTGTGTTGTGAGATTAGATACTACGCAATACTTCTAAAGACCTGCGCTGCCACTTTAGTGGAATCACGTACCATCAACAGTGATTTAGTAATCAACAGTCTCTGGTTCTTCTTTCCTGCACTGCTACGAGAGCTAGGCATCTGCTTCCACAGAACTCGTAAAAGATAGCAATTACCAAATTGCTAATTTGCTCTCTATGCAAGTTATCAAAGCCTAACATCATATAGGGTATAAACAACAGTTACCTTGAGCCATCCTTCAGGTTCTCTCTACCTCCATGAGTTTAGAATGTTTCTACCATGAGACAGAAGTGGCCAGCTTACAGTTATTGAAGAAGTACTGCAAATAAACATCACTGTCATAACCTTGGCTCCACAAATCAGATGAGTAAGATTGGCTTGTTCTTATCATGCTGAGAATAGGAACAAAAATGGAGCTGTGAAAAAGAGGGGTCCAAACAGCCCATGGTTCATCCATCTAGAGATTTGCAAGAATGGTCTCTACATAGCACTTATCCATATTCTACCCCAATGGGTTTAGACATGGGTTAGTTTGGTGTTTTTTTGTGTTTGGTTTTTTTTTTTTTAATTATTATTTTTATGTATTTACTTTTAAATTTAAAGCAAATATAGACCTATGCAAACTCTTCTGGTACAGCTGTATGCAGCTGAGAAGTTCTCTGTCATTATCTCCCTTTGGGGTAAATCCTGAAAGACACTGAAGCATCTTGGAGGGTTATCTTGTCCCTGTGCTGCTTACTGCTGATGCTGCTTTCCATGCACTGTGGGACTGGGTTGGCATGAGAAAATTAATCTTGTGAAGTTTTGGTAGACTGCAAATTAGTGAATTTGAGATGTTGTGTAGAGAATGCACATCCTTGTCCTAACCAACTGCTTTTTAAGCTTAAAAAGAAATCGTGCACAGGAAGCAGTGCTAGCTTTTTTCACAGGGGGAAACTTATTTCCACCATTGCCACTTGTTCAATAGCTGGTTGAAAGAAAGGTTTGTAGATCTCAAATATCTTCAATGTTTAACCAAACAAATCTAGTTAGCTTGAATTTGAAAGACATCCACTATTACCTACCAAATTGTATTGGTACAATAGCAATTGTATGTTATTACATACCAAAGGTGTAACCCACAGTTGCCACCACAAAGGTTAAGAAATTGTTCTGTGTAAGGTGGTCTCTCACTTGGTGATGAAATTCAACAACAGACCCACTGCAGTGGCCCATAGCTTTTTCTAGGCCAATAGTTATCTGCCAGTTTGTTTGGTTAAAAAAGAACAAAAAAACAAACAAACCAAACCAAAAAACAAACAAACCCCAAGCAAACAAAAACAAACAAATAAAAAAACCCAAACCACAAAACACACCAAAGTTTCATCTTGTATATCTAAAACACTTGAAGGAAAAGTGTTAAGGCTTATTTATTGCAGTTTAGTAACAAGTCTAACCCAAACTGATGATGGTATTTCTTGTGCTGCCTGGACACACTGTTGACCTATACTTTTTTTTTTTTTTTTTTACCTTAACTTGATCAAAGTGTTGTATTTACAGCTCTGTATGAAATACCGAAAAACATTAGGCTGAACCTAACAGTCCTTACCCATCAGCAGACAAAGGCTGTCCTACCTGGAATACTTCATATAGACATAAAATGCAAGTAAGGCGAGAAATTATGTCTACAGGTACTGCAGATGGTGTGAATGGAGTCTGCATCTCATGTTCACCTCTGCACTCCTGTTCAATACACAAAGGTGTTGACTGGGTGCTGGAGGAAAATCTGTTTGCATCACTTGCCCAACCACAGGATGTTGCTTTTGTAGGAAGCAACAGAAAATGCTCCTCTCTGACCATTTCCCTTCTCTGGTCCACAGAATTCATGTTAGTTCTAGAGGACTGCAGCAGCTAAACAGAGCAGACTGACAGTAACAGGCAGTGGTGGTGTAAGTACACTTCACTGTTCTTCCTTTGTGGAGCCATTCAACCAGAAGTTACTTTTCCAAAATCCATTCTTCACCTGAGTGGGTCACACCTCTTTCATCTCATGCAGCAACACAGTCAAGCGCTTTGGCAAGTACTGAAGGCTTAATGTCACTTACGGATTTGAAGTATAGTTACATACGACAAATGACAAAATGGCTTTCATAAACTTTTATGCCTATCACCTTTATGCATGCACCTTCCCCCCCTCCAAAATTATTTTAACCCAACATGTAAAACAGGAGGTCTCCAACTGCTGTCACCAGGTGCACATTTTCCATTACACAGTGTCTGGGGCTAGCCTGTGTAGCAGCTGTTGTGAACTTCTCGTGGCTGCTTTTTTGAGGCATTTGGGAACACAGTATGTTTAAGAGCAAGTATTATCTTGCAATTCTATATCCTAAGCCTAGAATTGAGGCTATACAAAAACCTAGATGAACTGTCACATTTATCTACTGAAATATTTGTCAGTATCTAAATATTCCTTGCAACTTAACCGATTTTCAGCTTCCTGTCCACTAGCACAAACTAACATCAGTTTGTTACTTTGGTTGACTTACTTTTAGCGTGTTGCAAAACTTAAGTATATGATCAGAGTTCTATCACTCCTTATCTAGAACTAAAGAAAACATCAAAATTACCAAAGAAAGTATGTACCTGTTTAACCAGCTGTGTTGAGGGGGACAGGCTATTTTGGATCATAAATAGAACTGGGACCTTATATAAGCAGTGTTCCTGAACACATTCACAACGAAGCAGAGACAAGGCTCCCATCCTTGAGCACACAAGCCACAGAAGTTAAAAAAAAAAACCTGCTAACACCAAGATCTCTGCCCAACTGATCTCAGTCAAAATAACTGTTATTAACCTTACACAAATGAGGAAACAGCTACAAATTATCTTTCTCATTTCAAGATCTGAGTTTTAGAAATGGTCATTTAAGTATAACAATTATTCCTACATTACATACACATACAGGTACAGCTGACAGCAAGAACTGCCACTTTTCTCCGGTCTTCACATGGACTGTAGCGTGTCAGTCATCATGAAGCACAAATTGCACCATGAAATAAAACACTGTTGCCACTCATAACTTTAGATGGACGCCTGACAAATAGGACCCTTAGGTCTAACTGTTGGAAGAAACAAGCTCCAAGCCAAGGATTGAGACATTCCTTTCTAGCTTTAGCTTCCTGGCAAGATTGGCTGAACTGCTCCCTAGCTGACTAACACTTCTCAACCCTTGACAATTACAGGCCACAAATACCATCACCTGGCAAGAAGTAGCCACCTCTCACATGCTTTCTATTATCGCAATTCCACGAGCCCAAACACCTCCCCCAACCAGCCCTGCAGCTATTTCCCAAGCCCTTGCCTCCAGCTGACTCACTATTTCAGTACACTACTCTCCTTCATTTTGAAATTAAGACGATATCATCAATGTTTAGAAAAATCTAAACAGCAGGTGTCAAGAGAAAGGGACCAGCCACTTTTCAGTGGTGCCCAGCAACAGGTCAAGAGGCAATGGGCCCAAGCTGGAACACAGGAACTTCATCTGAACACACAGAAAAACTTTACTGTGAGGGAGCACTGGATCAGGCTGCCCATAGAGGTTGGGGAGTCTCCTCCTTTCTCTGGAGACTTTCAAAACCCACCTGGATGCATTCCTGTGCAACCTCATCTAGGCTAACCTGCTCTGGCAGGGGGGCTGGACTAGATTATCTCCAGAGGTCCCTTCCAACCTCTACTACTCTGTGACTCTGAAAGAACAAAAAATGAAAAATACCAACAGTTCTCCATGTTGAGGCTGGCACTTTTTTTTTTTTAACACAGAATAAATTCTTAATATTTCCTAATTTGTCTGATCAACAATAAATACCAGTAAAATCAGAGTTAGAAGGTTATTTAACTTTTGCAAGAGCTTTCCATCACAATTTATGGGTAAAACATAATGAGTAAAAAGTATTGAGAATAACCACTAAGTTAGAACTTGTCACCAATTTCTCCTAGTGTATTTTATCAGGCTTTTAAAATAGCTGGATGTGTATTTTTAAGTACTCATTAATACTTCTGAGCACTAACATTCAGAAACAGTTAACAGAGTTACGTTTCATATGCTTGGACTCTTAAAATTCTGACAAACTCTTTTGGTGGCACTCCCTGACAATCAGGACAAAATTAATTTTTATGTGAGGGCTTTGTAGTCCTATTCCTTTTGCTGTGCCAAGAGCAACATTCAACCAGGCACTTGGTGAGTTATTTCAGAGTGCAAAACTTGCTGGAAATCTAAAAGCCAAAGTGTTTCTCTCCTGAAACCATCCCACCAGGACTCCAGCAAGTGCCAAAGACATCTCAAGAGAAGGCTGGGCTACCCGCTCTGCCGCACCACCCTGTATCCCCACACGCAGACTCTCAGGGAAGACAAGGCTCCTCAGAAGAAAGAAAAATGTTGACTTCGTTATCCATACAAGCAAGACTGAGTTTCGTTTCGTTTCATGTATATTCCAGTGTGACACAAAATGCAGAACAAAAGACAAGGAATCACATCTCAGTGGAATTCACTTTTATTGAAGGGGAAAACAGGTTCACATGTAGTTGTAGGTTTTTTCCATCCATACTTTTGAAACTCCAAAAAGGACTGGAAACAAAACTTGTTTAACCATTATTGCAATACCAAAAAGTTGGTGATTTTTTTTTTTTTTTTAAATGAACAGCAAATTATATAACTAATTGCTGTGCTCAAGAAGTATTTTTTCTCCTGTGCCGATTAAGGGGAAATACTCAACCGAGTACAATAAAAGCTCCAGGATTTTTAGTTTTAACTTCAAATGTTATCCACTGTGTCGCAATCCAGAAACTTTATCTATAAAAGACAGCCTTGATTTTGAGTGTACAAGGATCTGTTCTCCCAGTCAAATACCAAAATTTGCTCTAGCACAAACAGTCTACTCTCAAAGGAACTACCTGACAAAAAAAAATCTCTGGTTCATGACCAAGTAAATCTGTCATTACAGAAAAGGCTCAAGGTCGTTACTTGTTTATCAAAGTAATAGGTAAACATTTTAACAGAAAGATTAACGAGTTACTTGGAAATGCAGGTTCATATTAAAGTATCTGAGTGTGTATACTACATATGACATGCAAGCTTTAAAAATATCAATGCTCTCTTCTGATTAGTCAGGAGTCCAACTGTTTTAAAAACAAAATAGGAATGACTTCCAAAGAGTATCAGCACTTTGGGGTCTCTATTTTATCCTGCTTAAGATGTTTTACTACACAAAAACTACAACAATTACAATATTTAAGAGTATTACAATAAGGAGGGATGGAAAACAGGAATACTTCAACTGAAAATATGTATATTCTAAATGAACCAAAGATTTGTAAAAGAGATGGATGGAGGACAAGGAAGGGAGGATGAGAACGAGAGCACTAGGGAAGCTAAGATCTGAACCTTGTATTTAAAAATCATGTCCTCTACTATAACTCTTCTGCTCTTCAGTAGCGCCCTGAAAAAAAAAAAAAAAAACACGACACAATTTATAACAAACTATACATACATCATCTCAGCTTTAATGTGCGCAGCTTTTATGCTTTCAAATTAAGAGCTTCCATTGATCATTTAATACTAGTAACAACAAGGTTTAACCCAGGCAGATTATTTATTCACTTGTGTTGACTTACTTGGACTGTACGAACGGGATCTTGATCGCGATCGGTATCGACTATAATAAGGTGATGGCGATCGTCTCCTTTAAAGGGAATTAAAAAAGAAACCCAACATCATCCATTATGAAAGAAGCCTTATTCACATCACTTCTGCAGAACAGAACCATTTCCTTAGCACTGAAAGACTTGGCCTGCATGAATCATTTCAGCTTTATTTGGCCACGGCTTACAGTTATTTAACAAATGCTTTTACATATCTCTAGCTGATGTGTTTAAAACTGTAAAATATTCCCAGGCAAAGAATTTAATCAACTTTCACTAGCCTTGCAAACTCCTGAAGTGCCTTTCCAGATGCCTACAATTCTTATGGAACAACATTCTCTGAAACTAGATAACTTTCAAATCAGTGAGATGGTTATGAAGTGTCAAGCATTAAAAATCCCATCTACAAATAATCCCTTTTTAAACAGCAATGTGTATCAGCTGTTCCTGGTTCTATATAAAGCATGGAAAAATGAGCTACTTTTCTGTCTGTCCAGTAGGTTCACAGGGCACACGCCCTACCTCCTTCAGGTAGCAAAACGAACCCCCTGCCCAACTGTTTACTGTATAACCAAATTACATACACACTGAGGATTACCACCACTTTAATCCCACTAAATCTAACATAATGAGGCTCACAGAACAAGCACATATGCAGAATCTTGCTACAAATCAGTAATGTTTTGCTACTTAACTTTTCAGCTTTTCAAAGAAATCCATCGCTCCTACAGAAATAAAGTAACAATTAAGTACCTGTATCTGTAGTCGTACTCTTCATATCTGTCATACCCTCTGTCATACCCTCGATCATAATACGAGTCACGGCGTCGACCTGCTCCACCACCGCCACCTCCTCCACTGCTATTAGGGAAAAAGCAAAAAAATTACTTTAGATATCTACTCTTTATCTTGACTTAAATTATTTAAAAGCTTTTTTTAAGTGTTCCTGTAAATCAGACACTTAAGACTATGCCATGAAACAATCTAACCATGAAACATTTAAAGAAAAACACATTCAAAAAACCCACAGAAAACCCACCAGGGATTTAAGTCTAATTCCTAGCAAAATGGAAGGCAAATGGGCACCTTATTGTTTCAGTAAGGTAAGGGTGCATTAACTTAATGTGTTAGATAAATATTTTTTTTTTAGTAATTCCTTCACTATTTTTTTTTTTATAAACAGACAAACTACAGTAGGATTTAATAGTATACATGAACTAGAAAAATATTATTTGTATTAATAACTTTGTGATAAACAGAATTGGCATAACTCTTAAATTTAAAAAAAAAAGAAGTATCTGTAGCTCTACATCTTTGACCAGACTCCAAGCATTCAGTTTAAATCCATTTTAGCTCCATTACAGGAAATGGGTGAAATCCTTACTGTGTTGGCCTGCCCATGTAGATGCCTGGGGTGGGTGTATGTGCTCTCTTGGTGATTGAGTAATCCACCCGAATCCTCCTGCCATCCAGCTCCATACCATTTGCATGCTCCATTGCCTGCAGGAGAGACGAGGAACGGGGATGTGAAACCTGCAACCTAGTGGTAACTATGGAAGGCTATGTACAAAAGACGTTATTTTCCATCAGAAAAACAAGCCCTGAACTTGTTTCATTCAAACTGGTTACTAGTGCCCCACTGTGGCGAACAGCTCGTCTCTGTCCCCCGGCCCATCTGCCGGCAGGGCTGCAGGACGGCACCGGGGTGTAACGCGACACGTGATCCTTTCCGAAAGGAGCTTGGTGTGAGCCCCTAACGTGCTCACTCTCCCCACACTTTTCGTCTTCTACCCACCAGAAAGGTAAACGGAAAGCCAAACCAGGTTTTCCTGAAATCTGCGCCTTGCCTACAGCCGCCTCTGACCCAGAGGGGACGGGCGGATTCAAAAGCTGTGCAGAACAGTGGCTTCCTGTAGGGTGCATATGGCCGGATTACTGCTAGTCGGCTGCCATTTCATGCTCTCCCAGCCTCCTGCCATCTCCCTTACAAGGGCCTACTCCAGCAGAGCTTAGTAAAATGGCGGGTTCAGCCTACATGGATACCTAATTACAACCTTCCTCCCCACGCCCTCTCACAATAGCAGCTCGCTGGAGGGTCTGCGCCTGAGAAGCCTGTGCCTTCAGACCCACCCACAGCCCGGGCACACGCTCGCTGGGCGTTCTAGCCCCTTTCTCTAGTCTTTGAGAATCAATTTGATGGCCTTTCACAAACTCAAAGTCACAAAAATATTTTTTTTTTTCTTCAATGGAGCACAGTGTACTTTGGAGAACTATACTCAGGCAAGAACAATGTAAAAAAACAAGACACAAAATCACACACCTACCCCAGAACACAAACACACAATCTTAAGAATTTAACAAGCAGTTAAAAAAGGACTTAGAAGTTATGAAAATTTGCAAAGCAGTTTTTAAAAACAATTTCATCAGCTGCTCTAGGATCTCTGAAATATTAGTACATTATATATAATTTTATTTTGTCATGTGTGGAGAAGTGACACTCTTACAATCCTGAGTTAAATTAAACACAACCACTCTGCCATTATTTAATGCAACAATACACAACCTCAAAACATGAAGGTGCCTCTAAGCAAAGCATTATTTATTTTCTTTTTTTAATAATGAAATAAACAACTATTCAGGAATTAAACTTTTTGCAGCTCTCTAACAAGAGCCTTGTTGGACTAATATACAAGTTATAGAGGAGGAAACAAAAACCTGACAGCCACATGATTTAACTGTGATGTCCCTAAGCTGGAAGTGACCAAATTATTACTAACCTACTTAAGTACACTTAGTTTGTGTTTTAATAGTGCCATTTATATCTATACTATATCGCCACCTAGTGAGTTCTGTTCCCATACAAAAATTTAACAACTACGTTTAGCTAACTGCAAGGCAGAGCCAAAGAACATTTCAAGTCTTTCAACATTAAGTCTTTTTTGTGACTAAAACATGATCTTTAGCTTTAGTTCCTTAGCCTTGAGACTTTCCCTTTTAAGGTCTTGTTCCACAAGGACAATCTAAATGAAAATAAAACTGTGCACACAGCCTAGCAATACGTGTCTGCGCAAACCTAACAATGAGGACTGCAAATAGCTGGCTGAAGTGTCTTTCTGCAAGCGCGGAGATATGCAAGTTATTCTGAAAAGTAAGGAATTTCCTCTTTCACAGCACTTTTACTCTCTGATCAACAAGTTGCAGAGTTATAAGCCTAGATGAAAAGAAGGCACCTCAAATTCAGAACATCTGACTCATGTGCCCTAGTTAAAAGAAGAACACCTATTTAAGAGGAAGAGTTCTTTGAGACAAGCAGTGTAAAAAGAAGAGCAACATACCAGCAAGAGAGATGAAGAGTTAATTTTCAGATGTGTTTGTTTTGGAAGTAGGAACAATTGTATTACATTTCAGCTCATAAAGATTAGTTCATAGTTACCAGTCTGCCTGAAACTAAAGACACTCTGGTTACAAAGTATTAAAACTTCCATTTTTCTCAGCTTTCAACAGCTGTCAGCAATAGGCACCAACTAACTTTTTTTTAAATAAATCAAAAATATTTAATAGATATACAGACATAACAAAAGCCTTTTACAGTTCTAACTGCATCCTCCCAAACACAGACAAGCCAAACCCTACAATAATTGGTTATGAATCCAACAACAATTGGTAGTAGGTATCATTCACATTCAGTCATTACCAAATGGAAATTCCTTCAAGATGTTTTCAGATTCTCTGCATCATTCTTTATGTGCACATCAAGTCTTTGTATCAAAGTACTTAAGCTGACATCATTAGCTAACGACTGCTGCAATATGACCCAAAGCCCTGTTTGAAATCCTGGTTTCGGACAAGTGACACAGTAGTATTTATTTTGTACAAAGACCATAAAAAAGTTAGTTTTAATTACTGACATTTTGGTGTTTTATTTAAAACAGTTTATAATCACATTTTGGACTTTATAACTTTATTAGACTAGCATGCCATATTCCAAACAAGTATCAGTCTGCTCTTCTTGCTGTGTACACAAGAATGCTATGTTAAGAACATTTAATTCTCAAAAGGGAAAAAAACCTGCACATTTGCTCTAACAATGCTGAAAATATTCTCAAATAATGTTTAAGACAGAAGTGTATTTTCCAGACCATCAAAATATTTTGAAGAGAATAATGAAATTACATTGAGGGTTAAGACTCACAACACTCTTACAATTCGTCTTGGTTGCAAATTCTCAAGAAAAATTGCCTTTAGAGGACAGAATACATGACTATATGTTTGCAGTCAGAAAACACAGAATGAGGCTTGGAAATGGCACAGGTAATTCCATCAGACTAGAGTTTTCAACCTACAGCAACTACAGGATCATGACCTCCAGTGGCTCAAAAGTGTTAGGAAGCAAGCACTATATTTATCAGATTTCATTTTTGTTTGGTATTTATTATAGTATGTGGCATTTTCTACAAGTAGTAGAATTCAGGTGGAGTCAAACAAGTCTGGAAACAATGACCTTTGAATTATATGCCCAAACTTACACAAGTGACTGGAATTAGTTAAGTGATCCACTGAAAGAAATTAAGATGTCAATTATTTTACATTTCTTTTATGGAGTTTAAGATGCCACTTGTACTGTACAGAAGATAATCAAGCCTTTACTTCAGCTGTGTCTAACTGCTTTCAATTACTTACCGAGACATCTCTACACAGTGACATAGAGACTGACTACACTTGAATAGTCAAACATGAGCTATTTATGTTTAGACTCATTTTGAAAATTCTTAATTTAAGAATAACTGTATTAGATACTGCATTTTTTTTTTGTTCACTGTGGGTGGTTTCTTTTTTTTTTTGTTTGTTTGTTTGTTTGTTTTTTTAACCATTAAGTCCTTCCCAATAATTGTCTATAAAGCCACCAACAAAACATTATCTGCACTGTATCACAGGTAGAGCATGTGATGAACAAGTACAAGAGATGAGCTTTTCTCCCCCCCACTATACTGACATGACCAGCTCAGGTCTGGATTTAATGAGGACACCCAAAAAGACATTCTGGAAACAAAAACAAAAAAACAAACACACCAAAAACAGCCACTAAAACTGACAGTACAAAAAAAAAACCAACCAAACCCAGCTGTTTTACACTTACTGCAATCTGCAGAAGTTGAAGTGCCCATTTCACCTTTCAACAAGTGTCAATTTATATTCTCTGGTTCAAGGATTTTTTTTTCCAAAACACTATTAGAATATTGTCAATTACAATTTAATGTATCGTTTTCTGATCTTAAACATATATTGATTAAATGTATTCTCTTTAAAGCACAGTTTAAAGAGTTTGAGAGTCAAGAAATGCAGAATTTTAGAGTAGCAGAATGAGTAACTGGATATGTTTCTGCAAGTATCGGCAACTTCATGGTACTTCAGAGTCTCCAGAAACCTGTAACTTGTAATTCCAAATATCTGAGACCTTCTTGTCTTCTTCTCTGGTGTATTAAGGGTCCGTTTTGATACCACAAACAATACTTACAGCATTTCTTCAACAAGCTATGTGAGACATTTTGGCTAATAATAGCGCTTTGCCTGCACCGCAGATGAAATGTAATTAAAATTATAAACTCTTAGTATTCTGGTCTTTGGTAATTGCATTATGTTAATAGTTCAGTTTGCCTGCATAGCCTGATTGCCAATGAATGCTACTTCAGGAGACGGTTCTGATAGATGGTCAAAACTGTACAGAGTACGTAAGTAGCCTTAGAAAACAGAAAACTCCATATTGCCAACAGCCTCCAGGGTTCATGCTTCTAAGGTGAGCTCTTGCTACAGACACGTAGTATGTTCACAGGAGTCTAATATTTCATATTCTGAGGTACTGACAAGCTGGATAGTGGGGTATGAAATCCCTGGTAACTACAGCAAGAATCATCTCCCTAGAACAGCCAGTACTTTTTACTCATTATCTTTGCAATTCATTTTTAACCCTGAGACAATCAATCCCCCTACCCTTTAAAAAATCATCTTATCTTAGTAAGTTTATGTTCCTCTAAACAGAGGAAGAAAATCCTAATGTGACGGACAGGTGAAAACCACTACACCCATAAAAGAGAATACCCTTCCTTCTAGAAAAAGATAGCTAATAAAGCAAGCTTTTTTCAAGTAGGCTTAGAACAAGCACACAGAAAAGGACACTAGCACAGCAAAACATCAGGTTTTCTGGACAAACAACCAACAGTCTTCAACATTTATTGCCAGCTATCAAACTTTGAACTAAAGACAGTGTCTGCAAGCGTCTTCAACGTGGGTCAGAACATAACGTTCGAGTGAAGTGCTACCCTGTAAACACTAGACTGTTGCAATAAAAGACATCTGATGGAAAAGGAACCTTCTTTCAGACCAGGACGTTTCATCTCTCTCTCAGTTTCAAAGTAGGAGAGATTCTACAAGAAAACTCCTTCAGAATGGATATGTGCATCCAACGTTTCTTTCCCCATCCTGTTCATGTGGAACGAGTGAATCTATGAGACGCTCTGACAGCTGCTCTACCTAGTAGTTAGCAGAAGCTAAATCTCTGCTTTTCTTTATGACCAAGATGATCATCAACAGCCAACAAGGCTGCTACAGGGCTATAATCAACCTGAAGTTCTGAAAGCCTAAAACAGCTTAAGTGAAAATAAACTTCACTACCGCCCCTTTGATAATTTTAGGGCACTGCAAAGTATCCCCTTTGAGAAGTCCTACTTTACACTGTCTATGGATTTCTAAAACAATGAGCTAGTTGACAATTCAGAATGTCTCTACCACAGCATGGAACTAGAAACACTGCATCACTTGGTTTCAGAATCCTGATGCATAGCAACATTGTAACCACCTCAATAAATGACCCAATTTATAAGAGCCAACCCAGGGATGACAAAGATCCTGAGAGATTTCAGCTGAAAAACAATCCACATAATACTGACCTACCTTAAACCACATTATGGAAGCTTAAATGTAATCACTCAATTCATTTGGTGTCAAATTTTAATATTACCAGTGTTTGAGAGCATGCCAGAAGGCCTCCCTATGTTACCTCTCCTGCAAAGACAACAGTGAATGGGAAATTCTTATTTTTCTGTTGGGTTCTAGACACACTTAATCCATGACTGTGTTAAGAGAGCTGGAATTTAGTTCAACATCTCATCTAGAGTTTTATGTTCTCTTTATTCAGATGCTTAGGGCATTGGGGCGTTTGGGGTTTTGTTTTGGTTTTTTTTTTTTTTTTTGGGTGCGTTTGTTTCTAAGAGGAAAGGTATTTACTCAAAATAAAAGTAATTCAGGTATCGTTTTTATGCATATGCAAGTTCTCAGATCTAAATTCCATGCAGAATTACTTCATGTCCTTCACTGCTCTCCTACATGGCCTGTCAAAAGTTTCATGCCTGTAGCTATATCCCCTTTTTCTACACTAGCTGCCACTTACTGCCATCTTCAAACCTGTCCTCAAGGCCCATGAAGCAACTCAAATTTTTCTCCTATCTTCCTTGCTGAAGTATTTTCAATTATGTACATTCCAAATGTTTGGAAGATTTGCACCCTTTCCCACACTCCTCACACCAGTCTACGGGGGGGGGGGGGGGGGGGGGGTTTTT
>NW_008600905.1:23276-35488 GCF_000691845.1 Merops nubicus
GGGGGGGGAAGGTTTTTTATTACATTCCAAATTATAAGCAGGACCTGCTTAAGGTGCTCATTTTTATTTCTATATTTTTGACTGCAAGTAATATCCCTTCCTTTTTCCTTTGCATTCCAGTTTTGTAGGATCTGCCAAAATGGTATTATACTAAACAAATTATTTCATGCCATTTACATGGAACATTTTAAGAAATGCATGGTGTCATGCATGACCACTGCCCATGGCAACTAGGAAAAAAATAGTTCTAAATACATAAGAAACTGTAAAATATAGAAGAATGGCACATGAAAATGACAAAAATATGTTATGCAAGTATTTTGTTATATGTTCCACAAAACAGTCACATTTTCAAAATCTCACTGAACCTGGAGCAAAAAGACAGAAGTCAGAAGAGAGCAGGCTGCTCAACCCAGATACAGACTTATCCACCCCATTAACTCCTCTTTCAACCTCTTTCCTCTTTACCTTTTTTTTTTTAGGATCCCTTCTGTAATTTTCCTGGAAAATTACAGAAGGGATCCTAAAAAATGCTTTGTGTACTTAGCCTCACAACCTGCAACAGCTACACATACATGCAGCTACAAACACTACTCTTCCCATAAACTGATCCTCCAATCGGTCAAAACTCAGAACTGAGTCTAGTTCAACAAGTTATCCATGATGATTTTTTTTTAAATTACAATATCATCAACTAGCATCAGAATCTTCTTTTTTCAGCTACTGGCAGTAGCTTCCACAGCTGTCACAATCCCTCTCTTCAAGGCTAAGTGAGAAGAGTCATAACCAAGCATGATGTATTTACATATCAAATGTAAACAGAAACAGCAAATCTGAAACATCTGCACAAGACTATTGATCCACAAACAAGATGCTTGAAGTCTGAGACTGAGTTTGCCCAGAAGAAGGCTAATCCCACAGTCAAGGCTTACAGAAAAAAAAAAAAAAATTTTAAAATTATTGTTTTTACTTTTAATAGCAATTTCAAGTTCCAGTAAACGCAGTGAAGCTCACAGTATGCTTACACAGAAAAAAAAAAAATCCTGCTTACTGCGGTAAACCATAATACAGGCTGGTGTTCATACGTTTTGATTCTTTCCTTCAGTTCAGTTGTACTAACAACACATTCCAATTGTCAACACCTATCTGCACAACTGGCCAAGTCACTGACCAGGGCACAAATCAAGACAAAATCCACTATTATTCAAACACATGACAACATGCTTCTAGAGAAGAAAATACAAAGTAAAAAGAATCTTCAGAATTTTGATAGATACGGGAAACTACTTTCAAAAGTCAACTTCCAAAATATTTCAAAAACACTAGGGGGCTTCTAAGTCTGTATGAAGATTTACTTTCATTTTGAAACAGACTAAAAATCATACAACAACGCTTGTCAGTGATTCAGTATACACAGCTCATGATCAGAATTCATCCAAGCATCCAAACATCAGAATGCTTTATCTCTTTCAAAAGTCCCATATTTTCAAATATTTTAAATTGATCTCACTGGGAGAACTTGCTAGTCAATACACACTCAAAACCACTTGTTTGGTTGGTTTCTTTAACAGAAATATTCATGAAGAGACTGTACAAAGAGTACACCTATTAAAAGTAGTAAAGCATGAATTTACCTCTTTAGAATCATCAATTCTCTCAAAATAAACAAAAGCAAATCCTCTTGATCGTCCAGTCCGTTGATCATACACCACATTGACACCAGTCAAAGGTCCGTAACGGGAGAAGACTTCACGCAGATCTCTCTCAGTAGTATACAAACTGAGACCAAACACTCCGAGACATGTATTAGGATCTGGATTCGCCTGGTAAGACAAGCATTAAACTCCAATTAAGTTTATAAATAACAATTTATATACTCTTATAAAAACTTCTTTATTATAAACAAATTTAACATGAAGGAAACTAAATGCAGTTTTCTAGCTTTCCAAAGCTTAACACTTCAACAGATCATTCCAACTGTAGATTTCCAAAAAGCAATTATTTATCTTTTTCTAAATTAAAAATAATGAAAAGATCAACTTCTCATGCTGGGGAAAAATTCAGTAAAAATAAAGCCTTCTGATGACAGAAAAGCCATTGATTACCAGGAACCTACTGTACTAGCATCTCAGTCAAATCACAAACAAGCTAGAGATCTGACCTACAAGGCTGTGCTGACAGGTCAGCCACCTGAACCGCCACCCTTCAGCCTTTCTGCACGTCCACCACCAGTACTGAGCACACGTGCTGCCTCCAGCCGCACGCACAAAATGTATCTGAGCTCCTAAGCGTGGGCATCTGAACTGCAATTTAGCTTCTACCAAAACATTCCTTCCCCTCAATATTTCATATCCTACTATACTGAAAGTCAGCATTTACATTTGAAAGTTTATCCCTTTTCACTTGTAAAATGGATGAAAATCACCTGCTTCTTTCATCTAGATAGTAACAAGCATTGAAGGCAGCTATGCAGCTGTACCCCCAAAACATGCATGCTTTTCTATAGCAAGACTCCTGATACTTTAACACAATGTGGGATATAGATCTACTTATCACACTTCACCTCAAAGGAAGTCAAACATGAAATTGTATAATTTCTCTATTAGGTTCAATGTTTCTCCACATGCCAAAGAGTTCGTGTAGTGCCAATTCCACTGTAAGAATTATTTTTATCAAAATTAGCATTTTTTTCAGTTAAGCTTCAGGCATCTGTTATACTAGATGCAGCAATTTGAAATGGCAGCAACAGGCACAGAGTTTAATATTTCTGCTAAAATAATAACTAGAAGCTGACACAGTTGAAATTTCTATTTCTGTTTCAGATTTTCAAAACCACTGATGTGCAGTGATTTATGCCTCAGAGGTTGCCTTCCAGCCTGATTCAAAGAACAAACAGGTTTAGGTCTTCTGTCATGTTCCCTTCAGAGCTTTTGTTCCAGAATCCATTGTAAAAATAAGATGCCCAAACTACTCATACATGTGATGTTTCTTTCAATTTGGCAAAGTTCAAACTTTTGTTTTAAGATAAGAATCTTCCACAATTCCTTGTCATAGTTGAGGGACACAACAAACACTGGCAGTTTGTAATTTGAAAGTTTTAACAGGTTTAAAATTCTTTTTTTAGTCCATATTTCAATCTATATGATAATTAAGTGGCATTAAAAGTTACACTCCTTTTACTAGTGAAACTCTCATTAGTCTAATGAAATCACGCAGTCTTTTAAATCACTGTTTGGACAAGGCCCTCCACACAGTATATACCAGTACTGTCCTTTTTTTAACATCCACCTTACACTTAAAGCCCGTTACCTTTTCTGAGGCCAGAGAAGCATGAAAATCAGTCTGTGCACTCTAAGCAGCAAGTAAGTTACACCCCCCACCAGAAGAACTAAATTGACCATGGAGGACTAAAAGACATCTTTTAAGTCGGGCTTTTGTACTGCTTCCCATCAAAGCAGTATACAAGGTCTCCCAACAAGATCAGAAGCTGCAAGAGAGCTACCAATTTTCCAGGTATCTTTGGGACCTTGTTGCTTAGGGGACTCAAAACTTTTTTGACTTGAGCTTTGGTTTGATGCTACTAGAACTACTCCTTGGAACTGTCCTAGGTTTAGCTAGAATGAAGTTAATTTTCTCCCCAGCAGCTAGTACAGTGCTGTTTTGGATTCAGAATGAGAATAACATTGATAACACACTGATGTTTTAGTTGCTGTCAAGTAGTGCTTATCTTAAGTCAAGCACTTTTCAGCTTCACCTGCTCTGCTACTGAGGAGGCTGGGGCTGCACAAGAAGCCAGGAGGGGACACAGCCAGGACAGCCGACCCAAACAAGCTAAAGGGGTATGTTGCACCATACGAAATCATATCCAGTACATAAACTGGGCATGACATCCCAGTGGTGCCACCACCCATGAGCTGGCCATGCGGACTACAGCTTGGTGACTGGCCAGGCATCCATCAGCAGGTAGTGAGCAACCGTATGTTTTGCATTATTATTATTTTCCCTTCCTTTTCTGTCCTATCAAATTGTTTTTCTCCACCCATGAATCATACACCACCACACCCTCTCCCCCAGATTCTTTCCCCATCCCAGTGGATGTCAGGCAGGGAGGCAGTAGCGTGGCCTGTGCGGTGCTCAACTGCCAGCTGGGATTAAACCACAACAAGGACTAATGTGAAATTCACTGTGAAAACAAGTTTTGTGTTTCACAGTAATGTCCAATGGAAACACTTATTCACAGAGCAAAATATTCTAATATTTCCTACAGTAGTAAAGTGGATTCATTCATCTTTCACCAGGAAGTCTGCTAACTCTTTTGAAGTTTAGCTATTCTTGCCAATTTTTCAAGACATTAGATTCATATTTACTACATCATGATTACACACTGGCAGCAATCCACAAAGTGTTAACTATGAAAATTGCTTCACAACAGCTTAAGCCACTGTACATTGGCACTGCTGCAGTCTTGTCTTTTTCCACACACTCCTGTCTCTTCCCTCCAATTGGTATTACCTGGTCCTGGTAAGCCTGCAAAAAAATCTATACCCTTTTTGAAAGCATTAGTAAAATATTTGGAGAAACTAAACCAGATTATAACAAAAAGGATCAGAACAGTAACACAGCCCTTATCAAGGAAGAAGCAGACCTATGTGTCAGAGCACTCTTTGAGATCAACCTGAAGTGATGTAGAACCATATCTAAGGTACCGAAACAGATTATAAAAGAAGATCATTAGGAAAAATCTCTCACAGTGACATCAGGTTAGTATCTTAGACCTTGGTTTGTGTACCTGTACTTCCTCCCTTCCACCATGGACTTCCTGTCCATACAGATACTTCGCATTTATATTTTGAGAGGGATACTGATCCTTCTCATGACTGTAGATTTTTATAGTCTATTAAGATTTACATGCCAATCACTAATAACATGTGGGTTTATTTCTTCAAGGTAAAGCAAATTAATTACTCAGAGGTATAAAAATCACAAGCAATCTTCAACCAAATATGCTGTACATTAAAAGCAAACAAAACACTTGAGAATGTTCTTTTTTGGCTCCTTTAGTTACCAATACTGTCAGGTTGCAGGCATGCACAGAAAGGTTCTGTGCCTCTACGTACCCTTGGGAAGGGCAGGACACATATGCTTGCAACTATAATAAAAACAGAAGGGTTCAACTTCTTGAGCAGATGGAAGCAGATGCCACCCTATCTGCACATACTGACTTGCAACAGTATGGTTTTTCAATTAATTTCTCCAACTGCCCTACCAGCTGCAGGACCAAGAAATAAGTGCCCAGCTGTAAGGACAGAGACTGCTTCCCCTGTCCCTCCTCCAAGTGCCGCCACCTCAGTGACACAACAGCAGGTCAAGTTCAGCCTGCAGGGAACCTGGGCTATGCTGACGAAAGCAACAATCGTTTTGTTGATACTCGGCCTTGCTGAGCATGACGTACTCTGCTGCCAGTGTGCCTTCTCCTGTTGGACATTGGAGAATGGCTACGGCTCCTTCGACGACGGTATTCTGGCGTGTACGATCTGCTTCGAGAACGTCTCCTATGGGAATGAGAATGGGAATGGGATCTGGAACGAGTGTAACGTCTGTGCGAATGTCTTCTGGACCTGGATCTTCAACAAAAAGAAAGCTTTTAGTTAGGTCATATGCACGTAATGCAGTGAACTGTAAGCCCTACATTTGCTAAAGAAACTTATTTTTTAGAGGGTCTCTACAATTAAAATATTTTGGTTTTTTCTACTATGCACATCTAAAGATTGTGTAGATCTCTAATAACCTGCTTGGTGGCATAATTTTTAACTGTGAGAGTTAAAAATTAATTATATATTTTGGCATATAATTAGGATTATATTCATTACTGTTTTCAGAAAGTTCAAAGTTTATATTTATATCAGCTTGGCTGCACATGCAATACCTGCACAATATAGAAACCAGACATGTCACACTGTAAAATACTCTCTTGGTTGAAAAACTGGAAGATCTAACAGTGCTACTGTGCTGCAGTATCGACAAATGAAATTCACCCAGGTACATTTGAAAATTATTCAAGACAAAAAGCCTCAACTGCTTAATTCAAGCATTTCTTTGCAGACATCTAGCCAATGATAAGGCCAATTCTAAACAGGCATCACCTCATCAGAGCTGCATGACTTTGTCTGGGCATTATACCCTAATAACAGGTAGTTGGTTATCCGGCTAAACATTCCAAGGATAAAGCTACAACATTAGGCTGAACTTTGGGAATTCAGGGCACAGTAACTCTTTTTCAGCTACCCTGACTTAAAGCATATAAAAAGGGAAGATAAGATTACTTATCTCTCCCAAGAGCTGGGCAGGAGGAACAACATACTACTGCGCAGTTCCTTCTTCCCCCTCCAGAGCTACAAATGCTGCTTTCTGGTTTCTCTCTCCACTGATGAAAGAATGATTCAGTAGCTCTCCCCATTTTCACCAGTATGACGATACAAGGGAAGAGATAAGACAGGTAGCATAAGCCAAGTAATATTTATCACATATCAAGGGAAAAAAAAGACACTCCTCTTCTGTTTGGAGTAGGCGCTCTCATAATTTGGAACTATACAATTTTGCCTCTGCACAGACATATCTGATATGGAAAAAGACAGAAGGGCATTTGCAGCATCAAAAAATGAACTTAAATCTTAAAGCTCCCATAAATCAAGAAGGTATTAATACCCAGTTTAAGATGTTTTTAGATTTTGCTTTCAAAGGCTAGTTTTTGTTTTTAAAGCCCTCAAGAACCGTGAAATGTCAAGAACTGCCCCAAGTAGCATCTTCTAACATTCCCAACAGTTATAGAGCTTACTCCTTTTATCTAATCAAGATCACCTTTGCTGCAGTTCTCACTTGACTTTCCCCCCCCCACAAAGCAGAGGTCCACGCAGGAGTTCCCCCCTTATAAGATTTTGGGGGAAGGAGGCAGGAGCTTTTACAGAACTGAGATGTAATCCCTTCTGAACTGAAACACAATCTCTTCTCTAGCTTCTGGACAAGATAAACCTACATATTTTAGTTGTGATTTCTACATTAATACTTTTATTTGTACTACTTTATTCATACCCGGGCCTTATTCTGCACCCTCCCCCCCCCCGGCCCCACTAGCATGCAAATTAACACAACCCTGTTAATACACTCAGGTCTGTAATTTTTACAAGGCAAAAAGGAATCTCATCAATGTACCAAAAGAGCAGGCATAAGCAGTAACACTAAGTTAACATGAATAACTCCCTGAACAAACCTTGATTTTGATCTTGACCTTGAGTGCGACTCAGAATGTTTGGAAGCCCTCGATGGACTGCGAGATCCTGACCTGCTCTCCGATTTTACACGAGCAGGACTCCCAGCTGGAGATTTTGACTGGGAGCGAGACTCCTAACAAAAAAGACAGTATTAAAAATGGTATTGGTTGTATAAATGCCTAACTCCTAACATTTAAAGTATTGTAATTCTACTATATTGATTGCTCCTGAAAAACAAATGGTTAGGCAATACCCTCCAAAACAAATTTCATTTTGCTAGCCCACTGTTAATATTGTATGCTTTCCTCAAATAGGTCCCTGCTTGAACCAGATCACCAATTCTCTATTAACTAAGTAATCATGCAAATTCATCTACAACTTGATCATACAGACACTGGAACATAAACCATACATTTACTTAACCTAGGACCCATTCATTCTTCCAGATTCTTTTAATTCTACTTCACTCTTGCTTTCTACTTTTCTTCATTCTTCATTGAGTTTTTCATTTTTCATACTTCGTGTATTCTTCCCCAATTCAAACAATTCCTTATAGCCTTAAAAAAAAATATTCAAGCGCTTCTATCTGACCAATCTTCTGTTCAATTTTTTCCCCCATTCAATTTTAATTTTCTGATCTTTAATACTTTTCATTAGCCTTCTTTTATCTTGATTTATCTTCCACATTCTTGGAAAAAACTCTTCAATTTCTTCACGAACATTAACCTTAATGGAAAAAGAACATTTAGTATATTTAAGCACGTGGGGATTATAAAACTCTGCTGGAGTTCAGATGTTATCTACCAAATTGAAAAGCCAGCAGGTAAAGTGCAAGAAACTACTTTATAAAACAACTTTAAAAAAAAAAAAAATCTTTAAAACTGTATAAGTGTCTATGTTCTAACAATGAGCTTACTCAGTTCTCAGTGTTCTACTGTATTTTCAAAGCTACCCTCCTCCCCTTTCAGACTTTATGTTAAGAAACATAGATATACTAAAAACTAATTAGCACAAATATATTCAAGTACTGGTATCAATAACTGTAATTTCCCCCCTAAAATAATAACTATGTACTTCTCAGTATCAAATATCCCAAATTCTACTCCTACATATTATTACTAAGACACTCCCAATTCAACAGAATGGCCAAAGATTTCCAGTCAAAACCTATCTATGCACATACTTACTCACACAATACATGCATAGATATATGTAACAAATTATTACAATTCTTCCTAATTTTTCTTCCTCGTTGTTATCCTGTTTTCCTTGCATACAACTTAGTCCATATAAAACCAGATGTATAGTAGTACTGTTCAAAGCAATCCAATAAAAGTAAAGACTTGAGGTCTTTTTTCTTGCATGGTAATGCACACAAGAGAAAAACTAGGAAAACAAGCAAAGAGCTGGTTAGGATCTCCTCACATTTTATAGTGTGAACAGCATTTCTAAGGAGGTCAGCTATAAAAAAATACCATACAGAACAGTATGCTACATACACATTACTTCACAAAAATTGTGCAAAATTATTATTATTAAAAAAAAAAAATGAATAGTGTTTCCCTCCCGTAAGTGTTACATTTCATGCTTATTTGTATCATTCCTTCTCCTGCCTGTCCTCACAATGCTTTTCTCAATTTCTAACTTTGCCTATGTTCAGATTTGCATTTTTTTTTTGCAGTTAAATCCTCCGCTAGTTTAGGCTGATGTTCTTTTCAAAGGACGCTGCATTTCAAGACAGTAAATCCACCAGAAATGGAACCTAAGAGACTCCTTGCTAACAACTATTACAGCTACACTACCCTTCCCCCTTACCTCAATAAAAAGGACAAGAGAAACATGGAGAATGCTACCTTTTGGAATGACAGGCCTGCCAAGCTTATCAATGAAGGCAAAATTCAAAGTGGGCCATATGATTCATGATTCAGGTCTGCATTACAGGTTACCCTTATCAAGCTGGCTATATCTGCTGATCTAGCTACTTGACTTCCACCGAAATAAAAGGTTGTTTATGCAATTAAATATCACCAAATTTTATGTGGTGTTTCTGTTTTTACATCTGAAATCCCCTGTTCACTAAAAAAGACACACGTCCTTTTACAACCACTGACATGCTTTTTGATCATCTTGCCTCTATTTCTGTACTCTTCATTGTTTGATAGCCTCCTTAATTCTTCCTTCTACACTTCATCCCCTGCAACACTTCCTAGTTTCTCTGGGAATTATTTCCATTTCCCTCCCTACTAAATGTGCTCAGCAATAAAGAAACTTATTTCACATGACATAATTCAGATTTACTAAACATCCTTCAATAAAAAGACATTCACCATCCTCAGTCACTCCTCCTGCCTTGTCCATACCTTTTGCATTTGGAAGATAACTCTTGAACAAGAAATTTGAAAACTTGAACAGAACAACAACAAAAAAGATACTGCACAATCCTGAAGTGTTGGGAGGTGCCAAAAACACTAAGGCCCAAATCACACCCATACAATGTAAAAGTTAGCTTATTGTCCTTATCTATTCTAGTGAAGTATCTTATGACACTAACCAGAGAGTTTCTAATAGTATCAGTTATGACAACAAATCTGTATTAATTTGCAAGAAGCAAATGTTACATCATTTCACCTAGGTCAAGTCCTCTTGGAACAATCTCTTTAAGCACTTTAGGGACTGTGCTCACAAATACACAGTTTTAAAATCAGGAGTGACAGAGATGACAGCTTAAGTTCTTATATAACACAAACTTTCTCATAGTAACCTACAGTGTTTCAAACAGAGAGACTACGGGAATCACAGTCATCTGCAAGAGTTTAAGGACTTCAGAATGACACTGAAAAGGTACCTAACAAAATCTGTGTCGCCAAAACTACAGGCAGGGATTGAGAGGTTCAGAGCTTCAGTGAGTGACAAAGGGAGATTTTAGAGAATTTTCCTTCTCTGCTTCCTAGTATAAGGAAATTATTAGCACACAAAACTAATCTGTATCACAGACTGATCCAATTGTTCTGCACCAACAATTTATATCCATTCTGCAATATAAAGAAGAAAATTAAGTACACAATGTTTTCTTAATATGTCACCTTTACTGAGAGAAAATAGACACCTCTATTATCCAAACCATTAAAATCTCTCAATTCTGTACTAGTCTTGAAGCAACCTATATACTCGGATCTGTCTTCATCATTATCACAGAAATTAACTTAAATACTGCTTAAGACAGAAAAGACTAGAATTCTTTTCTAGATCAACATCTTCTTATCTTTCTATTCTAAAGATCCTCAGTCATTTTGAGTGCCACAGATAAGATTGCATTTCTTAACCTTCTTATTCTACAACTATCTCACAAGAAAATCTCTTTCAATGCCTTGGGCTTTATTATGCAACTATCCAGTCACTACTTTCACCCTTACAAACTCATAAGCAGACAGTCACTTGTGACCATGCAAAATTACCTAGATTTGCTGTCACTACAGGCTGCAGGAAGATACAGTCAGCTAGCTTCCTGATACTTTTCAGATCTGACTTCCCTTTCAAAACAACTGCTAGGTCTGTCAGTAACAGGCCAAAACAAAACAAAAAACCCTGAGCCCAAAACCCACCAAAACCAACCAACAACCTGCCAAAAAAAAAAAAAAAAAAAAACAGGAAAAAAAAAAAAAAAAACTAAAATAACACTGTTTTAAAATTTCAATCGTAACAGCACACCTTCCTCAGAATAAGATGTGGTGGCTCCCTCAAATTCATAGCAGGAAATGGGATTAGCCATTTATGAAGAAGGGAAACTTGGAGCCAAAGAAATTACTACAGGTAAACATAAAATCTAAAGACTGAAGTTTCAGTTACTGATTCACTGAATAAGAAAATTCACAGCTAGACGCATTTAAAGACAGCACTGAAAAGTATTTTTCATAGTTTCTACCTTCTCTCTTCCAGAATGAAAATAATACCTCCCCACCCTCCACCCCATTACCTTATAGTCACAGTAACCCAGTCATTGAACAACTATTAACAACTTCAGATGATCCAGCTGAGCAAGACATCAATCACGTCAATGCATTTCATCCAGATTGGTACAACTGTCTAAACCATATCACTGATACAAGTTACATCAGCTGCTAATCTTCCTCAGGGGGGGAAAAGAAATAAAAAAAAGATAGAAAATGCAATTTTTCTGTCTTTTATACCACTCTTCTGTCCTAAACTTCTCTCATGACTTACCTCACCTCACCCCTTACCACTTCAGATTATGGCAGAAAGGCTATCAAAATTTAAAGCAAGATGTTAAATGAAAAGAACTTAATAAGCTTAAATGAATCGTTCTATAGCAAAGCATAGGAAATTAAATGAGCAGAAGCAAAAAAAAAAATTAAATCACACAAGTTTCAGTAGAAATTCATTTGAACTTGTTAAGAAATACACAGGATGTGAAAAAAAGAAGCCGTTTAGCAGTACCATTAAGCCAGCAAAATGATAGTTCACACTTCACGAAACTCAAGTTAAAACCACCTGCCCAAGCTAACAAAAAATAGATGAAGCCAAACTTTCTAAGGTGACAGAAATACATTAGCAGTCATAAAGAAAGAGAAATTTAGCAGCAGCCTACATTCACTGGATAGAACTGTCAAACAAGTACACATCCCATCTATGAGAAAGGACAAGATTACATTTTAGCCACTGTTTTGACAGCAATCTACCAATTTTCCTTGAAACTCACCAGAGAACTTAAATAATTTTTGCTTCATACTATTTTCTGTCAACCAAAAATAAGACTGATCACTTAATTAGTTGTTCTTCAGTAATACACATAAAAAAACTTCTGTATAGAAAGGAACTTGTAAGTTGTGCTATCTTGAAGACTCTCATATTTTAAGTTACCAATGTCAGAAAAACGTGCATTTATCGATGACACTGCTCTGATTTTGGGAGGGTGAGGGTAGGGAA
>NW_008600905.1:35502-35969 GCF_000691845.1 Merops nubicus
GTTAGGGAAAGGTAGCTTCAACAATAAACTGTTTTATGTTACAAGAGGAAGCTTCAGCAATACGCTTTTGAAAGTTACTAGTTCATCTTCTCACCGAGGCTTGAAAACATGCCTCTTCAGGGAGGGTTCTGTAGTCACTCCTTTATCACACATGGAAGATAGGAAACTATTTGCAAAAACAGCAGTCTTCCTCACTCACGTGGCCCAGAGCAATCTAGAATGTATTAAGCTTGATTTTAAAAAATGTTTTTTTAAAAAAAGATTTCCAGAAAAAGCCTCCTTTCCCACACTGGTCATTAGAAAAAACAAGGAGATTGCAGCACTCTCCAAGGACTCCTCAGCAGAAGCTAACCCTCATGCCTGTATTTCAAAAGGTATGGAAAGCAACCGCCTTCCTTTCCCCAGGGGTGGCAGATTGCCATTACAGAAGAGGTTGAAAGCAATAGCTAAACAGACTTCCCCCCTCC
>NW_008600906.1:0-63321 GCF_000691845.1 Merops nubicus
CTCCCATCGCCCTCCCGCCTCGCAGGCTCGCTGCCGTTCGGGGCCGGGCGGTGCGCGCCGTGGCTCTGGCTGCGAGGTGAGGAGCGCCCAGCGCTCTCCTTGGCATTCTAGGAATGTGTGGCTACCGGAGCATTATTTATTTTTTTTCTCGCCCCCCCTCCCTGCCTTCTTGCATAATCTGAGTGACTAATGACTATCTAATTTTTTTTAACCGGTTGCACAATATGAAGGAGAGCACGGTCTGAGTATTAATTTACATACAGTTTTATTTGGGTAAGCTGGGCATAAATTCTGAAAAACGAATGTGGCGAGTTCAAATATTTTCCAAGCAAAGGCTTCTTTAACTCATAACTTAAATCATAGCTGTGTTCTGAAGCAGACCTGCAGTAGGTAGAAGCACTGGGGAACAGCAGCCTTTCCCAGTGTCTCTCTTTACTCCTTGTCTGCCTTTTTCCTCATCTCTCTTCTATCCTTTTCCAGAACTCTGAACTCCTCACCTAGTGGATACACTCATGGTGCTTTCCCTCCTGCCTGGAGCAGTCTTGGAGTGGTTACCTATAAAGCCCTCTGCTCCTCCAGGTCTTTTCCCAAAGCTTCTCAGAGTGCTCATATGAAAAGAGATAATTAATAGCGTCCAGACTATGGAACTTGTGGGGATGTGAACAGAACAGCCCCGCTGTGCAGTACCAAAGGGCCACCTTGTGTAGTCCTGGTCTCAAGAAGTGGTCAATAACAGGTGCCTACACATGTGGAAAAAAAAACAACAGGGAAACTCTTGTACCCTCGCAGGCTTCAGTGAGCAGCATCCTGAGGGTTTTGGTACACTCGTGCAGATCGTCTGTATCCCCAGCCCGGGTGTATTGAAGGCCACTCTTGCCGAACAGGGATCCGTGATCCTGTTCACTGAAGTAACTGGGTTAAACCCTGAGCTTGCAGAAGCTGGTGGGGTGGGCTTCTGGAGGAAGGGGATTTGTGGGACCGCGTGTGCTGCACGGAAGAGGAGTTGCAGTTTAACTCCACTGATTGAAGCAGCAGGGAGCTGATTTCTCACCTTTGCTGGGAAGGGTGGGGAGTGAATGCTGCTTGTTTGCACTCAGCTCTCTGTAGAGGTGGATTTTCCTATCGGATATCGTTATGGCTGGGACAACCTGGCTCGTCAGTGTGATATTTCGAGGAAGCTGTGAGTGTAAACTTCAGCAAAGCACCTTCCCCCCCCCCTCTTGTTCCTATTACAAATGACACATTTACAACTTCAGCTAAGGATTCCCCCCCCCCATTATTTCAGCTTGGATGTCTGATTAAACTTGCTTATGCTTTGTAGTTTCCTTTCTGCTCACCTTGTTTGATTTCTGCTCTTGTTAACCCACAGGAGGGAAACCAAAACAAATCAATATAGGCAAATAACTGTGCAAAGCAGGCATTTCAGAAGGATTGAATTCTCTTGCTGCATGAGACTTTATATAAATTCAGGCTTTGATTTAATAGTCGGATTCATTTGCATATGAGCATCTGTCAACTCCTGCACATGTGTGAAAAGTAGTGGTTTTGCAGTGTGAGTTACACCTTTAAAAATCTTGAGATCTGGGATTGTTGCCTGTGTTTATTTGTCCAACATTGCAGTACACCTATCAGCTTCTGACATCTATTTTATAAGAGAGGGGGAAAATGATACATGATCAGTTCTTGTTTGTTTTGTTTTTTTTTTAAATTTTTCAAATGTAACCTAGGACTACATTAATAAACTGCAGCTATTATGTAGGTAGTTAATGATAAATAGTTTTCCATTCAGCCCACGTTTATGGCAAATGAAGCTGTACAGAAAGCCAGGGCACAAATAGCTTTATTACCCAGTGTAGTCATACATTATGTTGAAACATATTGTACCCCCTGCTAGCTTGTGGTAGTTAGGATGTTTTTTCTGGTTTTCTTCTCCCAGGATCATCTCCCTTTCTAGCAGCTCTTAGAGTGTGTTCTCCTCCTTCTCATTATTATACCAGTTTTATTTTTTCTGTAGTGGTGTGTTCAATTTTTGCATTTTATATATCAGCAAGGAACATATAAATAAAAAGAACATATTTAGTAGAAATTTTCCCCTAAATAAAGTTTTGCAGTCTAGTAATCTTCTTCATGAACGAAAGTTAGCATTAGATTGTTTAAAAGTAACAAGAAAGCTTTAGGCATTCTACAAGCGTGAGTAACAGGTCTGTACTTTCTATTTGCATCCATTATTTGGCTGAGTACATTTTACCCTGTGTATGAAAATAGATTTATGAATGATTAAACACTCTATATTTTCTCTAATCACTAATGAATCTATTATGTTAGCATATGCTTATCTGCTTTGTTACATAATGTTAGAATCTGTTGTGTTCATTAAGCACAGTGATCAAAGAAAGGCTTCTCTCTGAGACAGGCACAGCGGCCGGATACGTATCACATGAGTAAAAGATGTCTTTTTTAGATAAGATAGTAAAACCAGTGTGAATCCTCCTTCAGACTGCTGGTTTTCAAGACTGCTTGGAAGTCTTACAGAAAGCTGAATTTGGAATAACTGGCCCGGAAGGAAGACGGCTGCTATGAGCTGGCCTGACCCACGCTCTGTGCTTTATAGGGAAGGCTAGAGATGAAGACATACATAAATTCCTTTTCACAAGGGCTGAAATGTCAGTCTCAGCAGGTTAGTGTCTTCCAGAGAGCTCTTGGTTGATTTGGTTTTACGTCCTCTGGTGTTGATGCTGTGAGCATGGCTGTGCTTCACTCATCGAAAGAAAAAGGGCAGAGAAATTTGGAAATAGGAGACTTCTCCTTCATTTGTGCAGAATTCCTGAATAGCAGGAAGTGCAGCTTTAGGTTTACAGCTGGTTTGAAGCTTTGCCCTGTGTGGTGCTAAACCACTTTAACAGAGGGAGATCACCAGCTTTTGCAGGAGGTGGCTTTGCCTGTTTGACATAACTTCTGTGTTTGTCAGCTGGAGTAAATCTAAGTGTGTTTTGGTGAGAACCTGGGGTTTCTGTGTTTATTCCTTAAGCAGATTTTTGCAGAGTGTTTCTTTGCAGAGGGGGGTTGAGGGGTGGTGTGCTCAGCTTTTCATGTGACTGACAGATAAGCTGTTTTATGAGCTGCTGCCATTAAATCCTTATAATTTAGGGTAAGACTATAAATGAGTGTGATGACAGTGTCTGTCAGTGTGTCCATGAATTGCCATGAGTGCCACAAGTGCCGACTTCCACATTTTTGGGGGAGAATGGGATGGAGAAGAATGGCCAAAGGAATGTGGGAATGGTGACCAGAGAACCTAAAATTGCAGTGAGGGGTAGGAACCTACTTGCACTAAAAGTGTGGAACATACAACAAAGGTTTGTATAACCTTTACTACAGTAATCTTCATTTGTCTTTAAACAGCTTCTGGGAGTCATTACTATGACCTTTTGGGTGAATGGTGATGAACAGATTATATTACCTTCTAGCTATTCCTGTCTCCTTCAGCACGTGCTCTTTTGATTTTTTTTTTTCTTTTTGAGTTGGACTGCCTCAAAAGCCCACATATGCCAGATTTTACTAGCTAAGTTTTATAATAAAACTTGTCCAAGATTGCTTTTGAGGTGCTGCTTAATTTCAAAAGACAGGAATTTTGTAAAAGAACAGGCCAGCGACTGCAGTGACAGTGCCAAGAACATTCTCACTAGTCATGCTGCAGAACTATTGTGTTCAAAACCCAATCTCTCCTCTTTACTGGAGCTCAGTCACAACAGCAGTTCTGCCACAGATGTGCAAAGGCGCAGTGGGTGTGTAACTTAACCTCTGGTTTAGCTTCCAGTGTGTAAGATGAGGGTGCTGGTGTGTGGTTTATTAGGAGTACCATGGACATTAGGCTTGTGAGGCTCTTTGATCCTGGAGTGGAAGGAGCTGTGTTTATTTAAAGAACAAAAAGGTATTCAGCCTTCAAGCAAATTAGATGAATTTCACACTACAATTTTATAAATCTAAAACCAGTCCTCTCTTTTGTAAGTGGTGCTGAGCTTTCCAAAAGTGAATATTTCTGGTGTTTTCATGTGGAAGTTTTACAGTGTGGCTGGTCTAGGAATTGGCCTTGTAAAACAATTAAGCAATCAAATAAAGCTGTGTGGTAGATTCTGGCATTGAGTGCCTGGCTGGATGCCACCAGAATGTCAAATGGAATTAGTATTTTAGCACTCCTGGTTTTCGGCATCGCTATTTCAAAAATTAGTGACCCTGTTGTAGCAAATATCTTTAGATCCTGGGTATGTTAATGCTTTCTTGGATATTGGAGGAAAATACCCTGAGTTTCATTCTTGATGGACATTCAGAGGGATGCTACATGATAATAGGAAGAATGGGAATAATATTGAGAGGTACAGTTGGTTAACTTTAAATGTAAGCTTTGTTTCAAATAATTTGTAAACTCATTATCATGTAATGTGGTTGTTACAGTAATCGTCCAATTCAGATGAGCTGTTTGTAATTACTGGTTCATCAGTGAAGGTGATGCCTGTGGGATCAGTGGAGGTAGGAGACAACTGTAGAGCCAGCTTCTCAGCTGGGCAGGAAGCATCTTTGGTATAATGTTCTCTGGAGGATTTTCTGGTCATCTTCCCAGTTTACAGTGCTATTCTGTGGCAGCTGTTTAATAAGGAAGTGAAATACTGAGGAAGAATGAGAATAAAAACAAATTAGCCAGTGTTAGAAGTTAATTCCAGCAAATCATTTGGATTGCCTTTGGATTAAGGAACAGTAGCTCTTTGTATGAGGAGAGCAAAGATGGAAAGGAAGTGCCTGTTTCTTTTGTAAGCTCTTACTTTGAAAAAACCACGTATTGCTGCTGCCCTGGGACTAGTCTTTGGTGTGTATGTTTCAGTTATGCTTCATGGGCCAAATTAAAATTAATTTTAAAGAGCCAATGTGCTCAGTGTTTCTTACCACTTGCTCTTCCTGCTCACTGCTTTACAGCAGTTCTGGCTTCTCTTATTCTGATGCCTCTCGAGAGGCATTAGAGATTTTTTTCCTATTAGTTAATGGCAGTTTTGTAATGATACACTGTAGAACTTGAATTGCAACTGTCAGCTGCCTTGTCAGTTCTGGTTTCTGTCTCACTATACAGCAGCATGCACCCATAGAGCAGGAGGACAGGTGAGTGTTCAGCAGTGTTACTGAATTAGAGCCCTCCAGAGCCTGACCTTTGGTCAGGAAAACATTATAAGAAATACTTTATCTGGTGTTTCTGCAGCACTTTATTATTGGTGCCTGTTTGGCAAAGGAAGATAGAAGTATTGGCTTAATTTTAAGTATTGAAATGCTAAGCATCTGTGATTCATTGTTTTGTTGTATTAAAGCACAGTGTTTACCCGATGCCACACAAAGTTACTTTGAGCTATTTGGAAATAAGCATGGGGTTTGTGTTTATGAAAACTCAAGGGTTGGGAGGAATAATGGTATCAACTCAAGAGTCTGGCTGTTTGTAGCTACGCTAATGGAGTAAGTTTTTAAAAACTGTCCACAGACAATACTGAAAACACAAACAAGATAAGTGTTTTCCTTGGTTGCTTATGAATGGCATTCTTTAACAGTGCTTTCCATGACCTCTTCCTTGCCTACAGCTAGTTATCAAACTTGGAAATACCTTGCCAAAAGTGCTTCTAGCAAATGTCTGCCTCAGCTCTCACTGAATACTACAGTAATAGTAGTATAAAAGGGCAAAGATATTCCTTTTTATGTAGTTAAATGGATCTTTTAATTCAGATGTGATTTTTTCCAGAGCCTCAGTATATTTTGTTTGGCCGTGATGTTTAGTAGTGTATTTATCTCTGAACAGCTAGGCAGGTACGTTGGGGAGTATTGCTTAGTAACATTGCATCATCATCCTGGAAACCAGGGAGACCAGAACAGGCAATGTTTTTAGAAAAACCTAGTTAAAATCTAGTTTTCCTAAATTTATTTTTCAATTTCATATTGTGTTCTTACTCCCTGTCTTATACAGCTCTTGGTTGTGAGAGATGAAGCAGCAGGGTTGTGGCTGATTTGTTATAATCCCTTACAACTGCTAAGAAGGGTTTAGTCTAACCATGCATTCTTTGATAATGTACTTACTCTGTAAAGGTCAGTGCCCAAAAGTTTGAGGGAACATTCATTAAATAAATCAGATTTTACTCATGGCAAGACTGCTTTTGCTTGGGTAAAGTAGTGCATAGTAAAAGTTTGAACAGAAGAGCTTAATTTCTATGCAAAAAGAATAAAAGGAAACATCCATATATCTCCCCAACAAGCTTATTTTCTCTTAGCAGAAGATAAATAGCAAGAAGCATTCCTATCTCTCTCTGTGCTCAGAAATTTTGCATACAGATAATTTCCTGTGGATGAAACTGCAACAGCAAGATGCTGTATCTGTTTAGGACTTTAAACAGCTTAAAACTGCTACTATATTTCCCAAACAAATGCCTGTTTGTCACTAAAACATTTAGGAAATCACAGTGGATTTTCTTATTGCCAATTAAGAAACATAATCTGGAAATTCCATGTGACACCATTTTCTGAGGCTTACTAATCTTACCGTGTCCATGACGGGATACCAAGCATGATCTTAGCAATGTGGGTTGAATGAGTTTGATCTAATGGCAAGAACAGGCAAGTGGGAAATACTCTTCAATTTTGGAGCCTCATCTGCCACTTAACATGAGTTTAAAGTTCTATAAGCTCCTGGAGGACTGGTTTATTAAAAAGCAAGTAGACTGCAGGTATGGAAAGGTAACAGGTTTTTTAAACGTTCATTACCTCATGCTTGGTGTGTTCAAGTGTAAGTGCAAGGTGATAGCTTTGATTTATTTGAAAGCCTTTTAATTCTTACCCCTGTGTTTCAGTTCTGGGTTACAGAATATCCTCCTTTTAGGAGCTAATTAAAAAGTACTAACATCCAGGCATGAAAGCAAAAGCTCCTTCAATCAGTAGCCTGGCAGGTAGAGGGACTGTCAAGTCAGGACAATCCAGTCCACAAAGTGGACATGATAGATCAGAGAGCAGAGAAATGTTGTAGGTGTTTGAGTACTTGATGTATTTCTCTTGCCTTGCCTCCACCTGAGCACCTTGAAGTACTTTGCACACATGAGTGAATGATGCTTCAGCGTGCTGTGCCAGAGGGAGGTGGCATTGGTGACACTTTACAGCTGGAAAGCTGAAGCATTGAAAAATTTCCTTGTTGCTTAGTATGTCTGGGATAAAAACTGAAAGGTGGACCTAGAATTTTTGTCTTCTAATTCTGGCTTTAAGCATTTTTTTTTTTTCATTACTTCTTTACAGAGCAATTAAATTTGGTCCTCTTTGTGGGTACACAGTAATAAAATAGGGTTTATTTTTCTTTTAACGATACAGTGAAGCATCAAAAATCTGGTTTTTTGCCATAAAATGGTGGTAATTTTGTGAAAATCTTATCAGAGAGACACACAACTGAAAGGAGCTGCTTGATCTGCTGGTATCTTAGAAAGTCTGATCATGTAGATTGTTGAAAGAAACATGACTTTGGGGTTCTGTTTCGTAAGTTACACTAGATTTAAAAGCATGTAATGTGACTTAGCTCTGGTGGTAATAAATTCTGTTGGTAGCCTTCTGTCAAAATCAAATTAACAAATTTAAATTGTAATTTGACAGTAATTTCATTACTAAGCCTGCCAATTAGCATCAAAACACTTTCTTAAACTCGTTGTTATTTTATGTAAAGTGATCAGTGTGGTAAACGTCAGTGGCTTTAGTTAAAGAGTGTTTGACAAGTTAATTAGCTGAATACTACAGGAATATGTTTGGAAGCTTTCAACCTTTTGGTAATTAAAGTTAATTTATATTTCACTTCTTGTGTGAGAGCTAATCTTTGTTCTCTGTTAGTCTTCTGTGGAAGGTTTTTTCCTACAGACTTCAGCAATGCTTTATTGATGAGATATTTAACAATTTTTGTTTATTCAGCCTTGCACATGGATCTGGGAGCTGCCAGGTCCCTAAAGTGAGAATCTTAAATTCATGCTTGAAGCTGTTCATGTGAGGATATTTCTCTTGGGAGCCTATGTTGTACACTTGGAGATAACTGCATTGTCACACCTTGAAAATAAGCCAAAAGAACCAAGCCTCTTAGAACGAGGGGATCTTCAGAGCTCTTGCGTATTGAGAACTACATCAGAAGCATGGAAAATTATGCTAAAGGTTTGCCCACAAATGTTTTTTGATCTCAAGATTTCAGCTGCCACACAGAGACTAGCACATCACAGGATGTGTCATGTGCACCACAATCCCCTGTCTCAGAAAACAGGTGATTCTTACAGATTTTTGAATAGTTTATCCTTAAATGACCCCCTGGCTGCCAGAAATAGTTTGTTTGCTTTTTACTGTTCTGTTGTTGGAGAATATTCCTACAAATCCTTAACACATGGGGTGTCAGTTCAGTATTAAGTCTGTTCAGCTACAACCCATGGTCCTGATTCAGCCCATCATCAATGGGTAGACACCATTCTTAAGTCATCTATTTGAGGAGAGGGAGGTAGTTTCTTTATATATATAAAAAAAAAAAGGCAGCAAACAAAACTAAACCAACCGACTAAACATGATTCCCCAAGAGGATACCCAGGAAGCCACTTTTTGGGAGGCTGGCATGACCTTGTGTACTGTTTATGACTCATAATCTTTCTTAAAAGCTTTTATTTCACCTGTGGACCTGTGTGGGTAGTGGTCTGTAGTGCCAATTCCCAGCTCCTCTGTTACAAAGTGTTAATTGTGGCCTCCTGTTCAGAGCTGGGATGTGTTGCATTTGCAAATGTGAACAGCCACAAGATCTCCAGCCTGTGCTGGTCAGGGAGCCAACATCACATAATGCACGAGCTGAGCTGACATTGCACCTTGCTGCAGCTCCTGCTAGCTGCTTTTGATAAATCCCTGGCTTTAAAGAGATTTAAAAGTTGATTGATGAACAGTTTGGTTTTTTTTTTTTTGTAAGGAAAGACACTAATTATCAAAGAGCAGAAAATGTCTTTAAAGAGGCAGTTATACTACATATGTGGTAAGAAACAAGGTGCAGCCTGCAGCAATATAGACTGAACATAGCAGCAATTTGAAAAAAAGGCAGGGTATTACATTCAGGAATGATTTGAAGGGGAATTTGAGTTTTAAGGTACCTGGGCATTTAATTGAGACAGTTGGAGGTTTTGCAGTAGCTGTGAAGCTACGTCCATATGATAGGTTCTAAAGTTTAATAAAACTGATACTTCAGAGTGTTAGTAGCAGAAAACTGATAAGATTTGTTGTCTCTAATTAGTGGAATGTGCCAAAGCCATATTCCTTCAATGCAAATAGTATTGTTATTAAGGCAATATTCCCACTACCATACCCATTGTTATTTCTTGTGTAAAAAAATCTTTTCTCTACATTTTTGGTGGACTCAACCCCACTGTAGCCCCAGATGTCCTTTGTGGGGGTTTGTGCCAGTGCCATTACTGGTGGGGGCTGAATGCAGGGTGAGGTACGTGTGTTATTTCACTCCTTCCTTAAGAATTTTCCATGCTAACATGGCACTGCAGTCGCCTGTGTGGAAAGAGCAGCGTTGCTTAGGTGCAGAGGGGGAGGCAGAACAGCAGGTTGAAGGTCTACACTGCTATTAGATTGCACCTCTTGAACTGTCCCTTGCTAACCCTAGCTTTATATGGGCACTTTCCTTCAGGGAATTGAGCAACCATAGCTCAGTTACCCTCCCCACTTGTTGAAATGTTGCTTTCCTTTGCTTCAAGTCCAGGCTGAACTGAGATTGCTGAGCACCCAGCAACTGGGTGTTTATATGATACCCCACTGACCTTTATTAGACTAACCATTGTGCCTTGTGCTGTCACTAGAAGTGCTTTTTCTGTAACTGCACATTTCTTTTCTCCAGGAGATGGTTTTGTGTGCTGGATGGAGATACTTTACAAAAACTGTAAACTTAATTGTTGTTTGTTTAATCAGCACAACAGGTTTGTGTTCAGGACCAGGCTGGATGGGGCTTTGAGCCATCTGGTCTAGTGGGAGGTGTCCCTGCCCATGGCAGGGGGTTGGAACTAGATGATCTTTAAGGTCCCATTCAACACAAACCATTCTATGATTCTGTGATATTTCCTGAAAAGCTTTTATCTTTCAAATGCTTTCAGTGTCTTTTTGTTTAGATCTTCAAACATATCTTTTTCCAAAACTAGAAGTGTTTAAGCAGGGCACGAGTCATGTAATTCACATCTACGTTTCCATACACGGTACGGATCAGATGGCTGCAGTTTTAGAAGCTGATATTCAGGTCTGCTCAAGTACACCATCCCATAATGACAAGCTTAGGACTAAATGTTTAATAGAGGGCTGGGGAAAGGTGGCACCTTACTTCACAAACACTGATGGGTTTTTTTTTTTCTGAGCACTATTTTGTGTTCTGTTCTTACAAACTTTACTGCTGCTCTCCAGAAGCTGTTGGTGAGTCCAGCCACTGTATGCAATTGTCACCTGCACCAGTGAACTTTAAAGGGTACAGTCTTAACAATTGCTGTTTCCTTGGCTTAATATTTTTGAATCATTATGAAACTGAATGTGAGACATTTACTTTTTTAATAAACAGGCCTAATCCTGTTAATAGCTAGTGCTGTGAGATAGCTGGAAGCACGCTTGTCTGCATGCATTGGTTTTGTCCTCCGCATACCTTGTCCTCCTGAGTTCAGTTCTTTCTTCTGGTTTATTCCTTCTGATTTGTTCCATTCACTTCATGACACTTATTTTCATTTTCGAATGCGTTTCCTGCTTGTCCTTCTTCCCTACATGTCCCTGGCTTCTCTTTGGGGGAGATCTTGTTCTCATCACTACACTGGTGTTTTCTTCTGTCTCTGACAGTTGCTCCTGGTTGCTGCCAGGCGTTCTGCCCTTTCTCCTGCTTCAGTTGTCTGCTTTTGTGGAGGCCAGGAAAGTTAGTCCATGTGAACTCTGACACACTGAGTAGCTAGCACCTATGTGAGGTAAAAAAAAAATAAACAACAGAAAATAAGTGGATAGCTTGTCTCCTCTTTCATTTGGCACTACTGAGGCAGTTGCCTCATATAGCACTTGGCAAAGAACATGGGGCTGATTCTGTGTTCTGCCTGCACACAGCAGTAGCTGCTGTTCAGTGGCATGAGCAAGGAAACCTGTAGCTCTTAGCTGCAGATATCTGCTTGGTTTTCCCTCTTTGCCTACCAAACCATTTTCCAATAACTCCTTTTAACTTCAGGAGGACAACTGTAATTTCCTTGTTGGACAACTATATTTGAAATGTAAATTTTCTTTAGATAATTAGCTAGTAAAAAAAAAATAGAAATTAGTCCTGACATACTGGATTAGTGTCTTGTGTTTCTTAATGTGATGGGGTGAGAGGGTGATGAAATTTGCCTCCCTTAGAATAAACTATTCCATATTCCACAGCAGTTGTTGAACAGAGGATTAAGATGCAGATCTGTGAAGATCAAGGTTTGTACTCTACAGTCCCACAGGGACTGGAAGTACTTATCGCTTGGCTCTAGGATCTGATATGCTAAGGAACAAGATTTGTCACTTCAATAGGCAATTAGTTAACAATTAGTTATGTAAACATAGTAGTTATCACCTCCACAAAATACATGAAGGTATGTAATCACTTCAATCCAAACTGAAATATTAAATTCTGCTTTGCAAAACAGAGGCAGCCTTAGGGCTGGTGAGAATTTGACATGCTTGTTAAGAGCACAGCTGCATTTTCTGAAGCTACTAAAATCCTTCCAAGTGTCTAGGGGAGAGAGAGAGAAAATGTTTCACTTGAACTTCCTTTTTATTCATAGAAAAACGATGAAAATGGGAATTGCTCTGGTGAAGGTATTGAGTTTCCAACAACTAACTTGTACGAGCTGGAGAGCAGAGTTTTAACAGATCACTGGTCCATACCCTATAAGAGAGAAGAGTCTTTGGGCAAGTGCCTAATTGCATCCACCTACCTGGCAAGACTGGGTAAGTTCTCCTTGTACACATATAAAGATTAACTGTTCAAAGGATTTCACAGGCACTACAGTGGGCAGTTATAGCTTTTGTTTTAATCTTGCAGTTGTTTACATAGCACCGTGCAGAATGATCCTGCCTCTGTGACAGTGGTTGACAGTGAACTATTGTACCCAGTGCTGTAAAAAGAACGTTGGGCTCTTTTTTTCCTCTAAAGTAATTTGTTTATTTAAGCTTTTTTTTTAAAGTGGAGCACATGTTTCTTTATGTTCTAATGATTGTAGGAATTACTGTTTTTCAGAGCTAAATGACTGACTGTTTTTTTTATTGTGCTGGTTATTTTCCATTCCTGAAAACAAGCTGTCATCTAAATCAGTGCTCTACCATGCTTGTTTAACTGGTTGTTTTTTCCCCAGTGAAATGCTTATACTGCATTAGACCTGAATTTGACTTTTCTGTGTGCAGTACTGTGGAGTTAAGAGGCCCAACAACTGGTATATAATGAGGGTGCAAGATGAGTCTGCCATCAGGCACGATGGAAAAACTAGAGGATGTTATAATGCGTTGGAAGAAGGGAAGTTGTTGGGTGGATCTGGTTTGCTGCTTTTTTGTGTTGAAAGGCTGTGCTTAGATTTGGGTTTGGGTGGAGGCTGTGAAACGTCAGAAATGATCTAAAGTTAGTAGGAACTGGAAACTTCGCAGGGAGAAATTCTTACAGTTCTGATAATGCTTGAAGAAGTTGTAAAAGATGGAAGATTGGGAAGCCTTATTTCTAGAAGGCAGGTTCTCTTACACTTTTTTGTGGCTAGACAAGCATGCTAGTTATGAATGAGCAGTAGCACATTTATTCTGCTGTTTTAGGTTGGTGTTTTCAAAAACTTGAAACAAACTGCCTGAGGTAATCCTAAAAAGTTGTGGGTTGTGTTTTTTTTTTTAATACTTTAAAAAAGCACTCTCCTTTCTGTAAAGGTCTTTCTGATTCTGATGAGAATTGCAAGAGATTTATGGACAGATGCATGCCTGAAGCATTTAAAAAGGTAAGTAGGTACATTAGACCAATATTTCTGTGTGTTGTTCGTGGCAGAAATAGTGTTTTGTAATCCAGATTTCAGGAGCTATGGTGACTAGTGCCTGGGTTCTTAGATGAAAATCGTACTCAGATCATTTTCCTAGATTAAAATCTTACATAAACTTAGATTCAAATCATACAAAGTCTCATTTCTACAACTCTGGCCAATTCTGGCAGAGATGCTTTTTTTTTTCTTAAATGAAGAGTCCTCTAGTAATTGGTGGAGCCCAAAGACAGGCTTAAAGACCCTTGGATACAGCCATTAGTGACAAATTCAGAATCAGATTTCCTTTAATTCTGCTCCTTTGGTGAATTGCTAAATCTCTTGTTACGATGTGTTTAGAAATTGTCCTTCCCCTCAGTACTTAATGCTTAATGTAACTCTGCCTGTTGTTCTCTGGGTCCTTGTGAACTTCCTCTGCAGAGCTCCCCAAACCAATTTACTTCCCACTGTTTCATCTGTTTTGGATATTGCCTAAATTTCTTGCCCAGTTTTTAGACCATATGTATAAAAGCATACATACACATTTTAAGAAGTTGCTTGGTGTCCTAATTTTAAAATATTGAGAAGATGGGTATATTTAAGGAAGCTAGAAATTTAAGGGAGAATTTTTCCATTTGACTGAATAAAACCTTACATATAATGTTTTTAAATCACTTGGTATTCTTTGCACATTAAATAGTGTAGATTCCTCCTCCAGAAGAATAATCTGCAGAAATCCAAGTTTAGAATGTACTAAATTACAATTTGCTGAGATATTTACAAGAATTTCTATTAATGGCACAAGAAGTAATTGTACTTAAAGTATTAAGCTTTTTAACTGCTTATGTTCAGGCACAGCTCGCAGGAATTAAGTTTGCAGATGGAAGCTTAGTGTCCTTTATAAACAGCCACATTAGACCAGATTTAAAGAACATGTTTCAGTAGGTGGGAAAGCAGCATTAAATGCCTCTCTCTTCATGGCACATGTTCATTGTTTTCCAATAGAAACTGCTCAAAAAGTGTGAATTGGTAATGGTTATTACAGCTGAATCAGTGCAGCTTTGTGGCACACCTCCTTGAAGATTTAAT
This sequence comes from Merops nubicus, assembly GCF_000691845.1. Lineage (NCBI taxonomy): Eukaryota > Metazoa > Chordata > Aves > Coraciiformes > Meropidae > Merops > Merops nubicus. Next base: position 14,139 of record NW_008600906.1, read on the forward strand.
AGTTATGTGTTCAATCTGCAAACAAATTGGTTTCACATTAGTTGTTTTTGCAAAGGTTACAGTCCTTACCAGTGCATGGAAATGGAAAACACTTTGCTCTGGTACATATTATTTTCTGTCATAAACTGTGATTTAAGGTGTTCTTCAATGAAATTACAGATTTAATTAACTCATTAAGCCATTAGAGCAGGAAGAGCATCTGAAAAACACCCCAGACAGTGATTAGTACACTCTAAGGAAACATTTGCTCTGAAAACAGTCTCCATGGCTGATAAATTTCTCCTGTTTCGTGGTTGTGCTCAAACTTCAAGAAATTACATTTATTTTTTTTTAGCTGTTGACATCCAGTGCTGTTCATAAATGGGGAACTGAAATCCATGAAGGAATATACAACATGCTTATGCTGCTAGTGGACCTGGTTGCAGAAAGAGTAAAACAAGATCCTATTCCTGTGGGCCTGCTCGGTGTGCTTACGATGGTATTTGACTCTCTCATTCAGTTTCTAGTATTTGGCTCTTCAGCATTTCATATTTATGCTGCTGATACTTTTTCTAATTATTTTAGTTGTAGTGTTATTGTCTTAAAAACTGCAGTGGGTGCTTGCTGGAGAATTTTAATATCCAGTATACAATTCATAAAGGGATGAATCTGTTTAAGACTTCTGAAATCCAGTGCTCTCAAAAAAAAAAAATCACATCTGCTGTGACTTCACTGTTTTTTTTATTTTTAAACTGGTACTTTGAGTTCATCTCTCTATTTTACAGCTGTCTGGCTCACGTGAGTATTGGATGTTGTCTATAAAGAATGGAAGCTTCAAATGCTTCATACAGTGAGAACTCAGAGGCAGGAGCAGGGGTCTTCTGTTAAGCTTTATTTTTTGCTAGATCCTTGTCAATGAGGAGAACGCTCAACTGAAAAAGTCAAATATTATCAAGATAAGTTTTGAGACTGGCATAAGCCATGTTGTTCACTGCCATGGGCTTTTCTTTCAAGGCATTTAACCCTGACAATGAATATCATTTCAAGAATCGAATGAAGGTGTGCCAGAGAAACTGGGCAGAAGTCTTCGGGGAGGGGAACATGCACGCTGTCTCACCCATATCCACTTTTCAGAAGGTGAGCATGGCCATGCCCTTAAAACCTATTTTTAAGAAAGATGTTTGTTTCAGAAAAGATTGTTTGATTAGTAGGTATTTATAACACAAGAAAGCTTAAAATGTGTCATCAAGAATTACAGCATATAGGTCCTCAGTGTATGTTGGTCTGTAGAAATGAATTGGTCCTCTCAAATTGTCCCAGTTGTCTACTACAAGCTGGATTTAGAAGTTGGTGTACTTTCATGTCTAAAAGTAGCACAACAATCAGATGCATAGATCTGTTGTATCTAAGGACTGACATGTGTTTGACTGAGTGTGAAATGACCAGGATAACTCCTAAGTGTAACAATTCTAGCAGAGATTCAGGCTTGCCTGACAGCTGAGGGAAGGATGTCCTGAAGTCAGACACACTAGCAAGGGGGCAGTTTTTAAGGTTTGCATTGTCTTGTCAAAGTTGTTCCACATGGGTGGGACTAAAAAAGCATGAGTAGGGTTGATCTCTCCTTCTGAAAACAAGTTTGTAGCCGTAGAAAGAAAATTCTACATCTGCTGCTTTGGGAAAGGTTCTTCAGTAAAGTTCCACACCACTAATGTGCTATAAATATAGTTGCCTGTGAGTCAGCATCCACAGTACGTACCATTGCTACAGCACATGGTCAGTGATGTCAAGCAGAGTCCAAAAAAGGATGATGCCAATGAGAACCAACCAGAGCTCCAGCTACGTGCTCAGTAAAGGAGCTGGTACAAACACATTGCTGTTTTCTTTTAAATAATAGTGCATACGTTTGAGGGGTGAGTTTATGGGCTGAGTGTCTGTCCAAATCTCTGTTGCAGAAGACAAATGTTTAGCATTGATGTTGCAGCTACTGATTTTTTAATGTTTTAATTGTTCAAGGAACCTCATGGGTGGCTGGTGGATCTGGTAAACAGGGTAAGTAAATGTAAACCAAGCACAACTGCTCATTTGTCACTTGAATTCATTGGTCTTTAGAAATAGTTTTCTTCTCCCTTGTGATGTGCTTTTCCACTCTTCACTTTTCTGACAATTGCAAAAAACATTTAAAATTTTAATTGTGCCTACATATAGGGAAGGTGCAACTTACTGAGTTGCTGCCTTTCTCCCTTGAGCAGCTGTTACCCTAACATGGTAGCTATGACTAGAGGAAGTCAAGAGCCCAGCTTAGGCTGCAGTAGTGTTTCCCAGTCAAACATGCCAGGCAAGTCAGCTATTCCTATATGTGGTCTATCCTTCTGTCCCTGTACATTTTTACCCAAGACAGAGTTTTTAGCTTGATCTTTAAACTGGTCCTGGGTATAATCGCATTGTGTTCCCCAGTGTGCCCCTAAATTGCTGTGAAAACATAAAGCTGCTGTTGAATGTGATATTCCTTGGTAAAGGATACCTCTTGGCATACCAGGAACTGTCATTAAAATATTTTCTGTAGTAGCTCATATAAAAGATAAAATACTGTAGTCCACTAACATAATACTGATTCTTTTTATTTCAGTTTGCAGAGTTGGGTGGATTTTCAGCAATTCAGTCCAAACTCAATTCAGAAGATATTGAACTTGGGGTAAGTTCATCTTCAAACACAAGACTTCTCCCTTTCCACGATGCACAGTGCTCTTACTTGTGCCTTGCTATCAGAACAACACCCCCACAGAGCTCTGGAGAAGTGCTGTCAGGCTGGAGGTCAAATGAGGTTGTGCGTAAGAATCCTGACTAAAGAGCTTTTGAGGCATCACACAAAAGAGGGGAAGGGTCAGTGTACCTTTCTGGCTGTCATTCAGCCTTCCAGTTAGACATCAGTCAAGCTATTTCACTGTGTGTTCCCTGGTTTCCTGTTTTCCTCAGCTGTAGCTGCATTTAGCTGCAAGAGAATTGACTTCTGTCACTTAAGATAGAACTTGTTTAAGGAAAAAAATCCTTAGGAATTCAGACATGGTCTAATCCTAAGCAATTTTTCAAGAGCTGAGTCTAAAAACTGGCTGGTTCAACAGCACTAAACTATCTTTAGTGACACAGCCTGACTTTTTTAGTGTTAGCTTGTTAACCTGTATTTGGAAACTTCAGAGTCTTTCAAGCTTTGAGGAACAAGGAGGCTAAAGGTAAACGATGTCATTTAGGATCTTGTCCCCAGTATAAAATCAGTCTGCTCTCTAGTGAAATGCCTTTTGGAGATAATTCAGCTGCTTTACTTGGAGTATTGCTATTGCTTTATAAAGAGAAGTTCATTTGTGAGCATAACAGAAGAGTAAAGAAACTTGTTTTAAATCCTGATCAACTTTGACTTTGTTTAATGATTAATAACTGCTTGCTTAGTAAGGAAGCTTGGGTCAATGTCAATTAATTTAGGCCCTTGATGCATGCTGGATTTCACAATTCTTGATCCAGTTTTGATATTATTTATTGGCAAGCAAATGCCTGTATAAGTTTCATTTCTTGATGACAGATATTGCTTGAAAATCATGGATTGAAGGGATCTCGATGTGCATATGACACGTTTACAAAAGCTTTCTCCTGCTTTTAATGCACTGGGGAAGAAATTTGACATATGACTTTAACCTTAAGTCTTGCATTCACACTTGTTATTGCTGTAGGGAGCAACCAAAATGTGGTGTGTCCCTTTTTGTCCATTTGACTGAAACAAGACTGGACAGAGAAGACTGAATAGAATTATGAGAGGACAAAGATCAGTGAAAACTGGGAAGGTGGTGTTTATGTCAGGCAAAAATCCATAATGCATACGTAATCCATATGTAGGCCATAGAGTGAATCTCTTTCTTGAACCATGTGTTGTTGTCAAGGACTTGCACACCAAAATAATTCTGTAGCAAATGCCTGGAATTATTATATGAGATAAATATATAATACTTACCTTCCTTTGCCTTTTAAGGTATAGATCACTAGGTCTGAAAAGATCTCCTATATGTGCACCTGAATACTTGCTGTATTTCTTTCAGGCAATCTCTGCATTAGTTCAGCCATTTGGAGTTTGTGCAGAATACCTGAACTCTTCTGTAGTACAGGTAAAAAGCCTTTCTTATGAGCTACCAGAGGACTAAAACCTAGTTCACAACTGTTGGTGTGAAACTGGTGATTAATTAGAACAGCCTTCAAAAACCACATTGCATAAAGAAGCTTTCTGAGCATCCTGAGGGTGATGGATAGAGAGCTCAGACAGCATTCAGATGCGTTTTCTAAGCACAGTAATCTGTAGTCATGTATCTACATCTTCAACAGCAAGAAGCTTTTCTGCTGCCATTAGTAAAGTTCATCAGTGTGAAGCATGTGGGAAAAGAATCTAGCCTGATGGATGGACTTTGTTTTTAGCTTAATTTTCTGACTGATAACAGGGATGTGGATATGAGAGTTTACACTGGAAAAACTGTAGTACAGGAAAAAAAAATTCACCATATGTTCATGCATGGAAGTGTGCTCCAGACTTCACACTGGCACTCACAAAATCCCTCAACTTAATAATGGACTGGAAGTCTTGATTTGAGGAGGAGGTAGTTTAGATGCCACTGGGAGGCAGAAAGACACATGCACCTAATAACTGATAAATTGTGAACAGTCGGTCAGCCTCTTTTTTACAAACCTGTGTTAAGGTGGCTTCTTACTCCAACTCCTTCCTTTTCTGGTCCTACCTAGCAGAATAGTGTTATGTATGTTGTAGGTGTTGTTTTCTGTCTAAGGTAATCGTGAGCTTTCAGCTAAGTATTTAATTTTGTTGCAGCCAGATCTTCTGAATAACGTAATTGCTTTCAAGAAACATAAAATGATTGTCATGCCTTTTCTCACTTTCTTTAGCCCATGCTGGATCCAGTCATTCATAAAATGATTAAATATGTACAGAATGTAGAAGAGAAGGACTTGAAAGACAAGGTAATGTTTTATATATTAAATATTTAGGAAGAACTTAATGTGTGCCATGGAAATGCTGGCAATGCAGACTTGAACAATAGCTGTATTTACACTGGAAAAATTCTATAGCCTGTTTTGAATTCTGACTGAATGACAGAACAAAATCTGTTCACCCATATCTATTCAATACCCTTTTCAGGAGCTATCTGATGTTATGACCCTTTTTAAGATATTTTGCTGCTGTTGCTATCAAACACATTTTTGTTGGTCACCTTCTGCAGTGTGCTGAATGCTCACTCTGGCTGACTTGAATATTAGTCTTGCAGTCTGTTAAATTCTTATAACCTGTGTGCATAGGACTGTTGTATTAGCTGTTTGCTTCTGAGAATTTGGTAACTGTTGATAAAAAATGTCCATGTAACTTGTGACTACTTCCTGTTTTACCCTGAATTTGGGGTTCAGTTCTGTAAAATATTTGAGTGTTGACTTTTTACTCACCCTTAAATTGCCAATTGTAAATTGCAAAGAATGTGTATGATGTGTAGCTACAGAGGAACAAGATAGTGTGCCAAATCTGTAGCAAGGGAGTCCACTTTAACCAAAGGTTTCGTTGTCTTAACACATCTTATGTACAAGTAATATTTTCCAGTGTACATGGTACTGCATTTTGTAGATTAAAACAGTCTGTATTGGGTCACTAAACCTACACTTGTTTCTGTTCGTCCTGTTTTTGTTTTAAACAGAGACTAGTCAGTATCCCTGAGCTCTTGTCTGGTATCAAACTGCTGTGTATGCGCTTCCAGCCTGACTTGGTGACTGCAGTAGATGATTTAAGGCTGGACATTCTGCTGCGCATGTTAAAATCTCCTCACTTCAGTGCAAAAATGAATTCCCTCAAAGAGGTAGGTTTGCTTTTTGTGTCTGTGTCCCCCCACACGTGTGCGTGTGAGTAGGTGGGGTGGACTTGTTAACAAGTCATGGAAACCACAACCTTAAAGTGCTGGGGCAACATTTCCTGACAAATTAGGTTGCCTTAGCAAAAGCTTAGTTCATAACAAATACTGAAACAAGTTATTGTAACAGGAGTTGTTTGTTGTATTGATTTAACAATTAGAAAACAAACTAGACATTGTTTGAACCTTTTAAGGAGTGCCATGTCAGACTGATTTCTAAGCAGTGATTTATGCTATCCATTGAATACCCACTCTGCAATATCCATCATCATTCAGAGCATTCTAGGAGATATCCCTTTCCTTTCCCCTCATTGAGAGAAAAAGTGGGGGAAAAAAACAAACAGGACTTGGTTGAGAGCACTGCTAGACTGTGGTGTCTCAGTCCAGTTATATCAGGTCATCACACTTTTTTTTTTTTTAATTGTGGTTGTAAGTGCACAGTGTAGTAGCACCTAGGAGCTGGAGTTTATGGACCAGGGCTCTTTGTGCTTGCATCTTCTGTGTAAGTAAAAGAGAACAGTTTATTTTTTATGGGAATTGGCAGTTAATAGAGCTGTTCGTTCATCTCTTCCTTCCAGAACTTGTACAACTTCAGTGTCCAAAAAAAGGGGCATTTTTTTAATATGCAGATACTGCAAGGTGTTGGAATCACTCTTTTGCACTTTTTGCTTCTTTATTTGTGGGAAAATTGAGATGTTAAACATTGCTGCTGTTTGGTTCTTACTTATAAGTGCCTCATATCCTGGGTGGATTTATAAAAGTGCAGGTTTTGAAGGCTTTAGCAGAAATTTGCTCTTTCTCCCTAGAATGAGGAGCCTGTATCGGTTCTGTATTGGATAGAAAATAGGACAGTGATTTGAGTGTGGCAAACAGCAGCCTGAGATAACCTACTTCTGCTGTGTCTGTAGAAATAGACCAGGCAGCACAGGCCAGCTTTTCTGTGTGACACTGTGTGTAAGAGTGTACTGCGTCAGAGACTGATGGCAAGGAGGTGTTTCTGGTTAGGAGCTGCCTTTCAACAGCTTCTTAAAAACCAAAACCAAAGCAAACAAAACCCACAAAACAAACTACAAACCCAAACAAAACAGCAGCAACAAAACCCTCCAAAACCAACCACAAACGAAAAGCAATATTTCAGGATTCACACTTAAGCTTTGCAGTAAGCTTTTTGAATGGATTTCATTGTGTGTGTGTGTATGATGCATGTGGGAATCATTGTTAGAATCTCACATTTTGCAATTTTTAGGTCACAAAATTAATAGAAGACAGCACTGTATCCAAGTCAGTGAAGAATGCAATAGATACAGACCGACTGCTAAACTGGCTGGTAGAAAATTCTGTCCTGTCCATTGCTCTAGAAGGTAAGCACTTTCTCAAAGCCTTCTTTCCTCCATCCCTTTTGATAAAGTTTAATGGAACATGATTAACAAAGGAGTTCAAGGGCTTTGTTGTCCTCAAAATAGAGTAAGGAAAATCCTGCACTTTCTGCTACTATCACCTAGTCCTCTGCTTGACACCTGTGCAGATAGCTTCTGCTGTACCTGGGATTTTTATATTTAAGCCCCTAGAAAAGAGAGAAAAGAGGTTTTGTTTTTGTTTTGGTTTTTTTTTTTTCCAAACAGCTCTTTTCTACAGGTGTGAACTGATATCAGATATATGAAATAAAACTAAATAAAAATAGGAGGAGCCTTTTCTTTTTCTTTGAACTGATAGATTTGTGTGTAACAGCAAAGAAAAAATTTTCAAATAAAGATAACATTCTTCTTCTCCCTTTAAAAAGAACTTGATTATTCTTACGCATTTAATGTATCTAATACTATTTAAATCATCTTAATTTAGGAGCCTTTCTTTGTTTTATAGGTAACATAGACCAGGCACAATACTGTGATCGTATAAAGGGAATTATTGAACTGCTGGGCAGTAAACTATCTTTAGATGAGCTCACTAAAATTTGGAGAATTCAGGTAAGCAGCTAAATCAGGTACTTTTAGACTGTCTTAAAAAAGCAGACATTCTAGTGGTGGTTTTTTTTGGTTTATAATATATGCATCTCTCTATTGCAAAGTGGAGGTGTTAAGATTTTAACAGTATAATTAATGCAAGTCTGTCTTCTGCTTCTTCCTTTACCATTTAAAAAATCAAGTGTTCTGGTAATTTCATGTGACACAGCTGTTAAATCTTATGTTGAAGTTCTGTTCTTTGCAACAACTGTTAAGGGGCTTGCAAAAATATTTGACTTGGAATAAGAGGTTGTCAGCCTGCAATAGCTGATGGAGTGTTTGTCTAGACCAAAGACCGTGCCTAAGGATATTCATTTTCATGGCTGGAGGTGTAAATTTGAAAGCAGCTCACAGTGTGACTTGAAAGAGAGTGAGCTCAAACTGTGTGAGTGCCTGTTTAACTTCCTGTATGTACATATAATTGACTGACAAGTCAGCTTTTCACATTCACTTTATGTATATTCAGCTGATCACTGTGTAGGAAAGGTGGTTTGACTCCTTAACACAAATGACACGTGAAAGTTTTGACCAGAAATGTAATCTTCTGCTGCAGGAAATGGTTTTCTTTGTCCATATGTTAAGTTTTAGGTGAAACTCTTTGGCTGTTGCCAGATCCACAGTATGTGCAGGCATGGTAGCAAGTCTTGCATGCTTAGGAGAGCTGAAGTATGACTCTAGCTCACTCACTTTTACTCTTTAATAACAATGTAATACTTCCTTCCCCCTTCTGGTTGTTGTTACCATGGTGCTCCCATCAGTGTGGGAGGAGATTTTATATCGCTGGCTTTTGAGTAAAGCCTTAAGGAGCAGCAGGCTTGGAGCACCTCACACATGAACTTAACCAGGCAATAAAAATGGTGATGTTTGTGATGCTGGCACGGCACCTTACAGTGGTATGTGGCACTGCAGCACTTGGAAGCTGCTGTAATGGTGACAGACTAACTTTCCTGTTCTAGCAATAGCCCCAAAGACCTCTCTGCCAGTGGAAAGAGAATTGTAGACAGTTATTTGTACCTTGTGTTTCTAACATGCCAAAAGCTGTTACTCTTTCTCATTAGTATGAATAGTAGGATAATGCTTACATGAAGATTTTTGCTGTTTTGTTTGAGATAAAGAACTATGTCCTCCTGTTCTCCTTCCTCCTTTCAGTCAGGACAATCTTCTACTGTGATTGAAAACATACATACCATTATTGCTGCAGCTGCTGTGAAGTTTAGCTCTGATCAGCTCAATCATTTATTTGTTCTAATCCAAAAGGTAAGTTTTCACATGAATTTATATTCCTTAGGAAGAGGATTGATGAGACGTATGGTGCATCCAGCCTACCCAGAGGCAAATACTTTGAATACATTTATATTTTCTATATAAATATAAAATTGGATATACTAACTTTTGGTAGCCCAAAGGCCTGGTCTGCTACTGTATTGCTAATTGACTTAGATTTGAAGTACATTATACAGCCAGTGCTAAGGCACTTAAAGTGAGATTTTAAATATTACATTTATATTTCATATTAATATTACATTTAATGTTACATCTCCTATAGTTTGCTTGAATAAGAGTTGTACGAATTAATAATATAACTCCAGTAATATAAGGAAGTACACGTGGTGGAAACATGCTTGTTTGTATTCTGATTTTTCCTGCAGTAAAACAACTGTAAATTGTATTTTTCTGTACAATTGAGACTTAAGACTGATAGTGCTTTAGTAGTGAATGTGATTTCTTTCCTGTGCAGAGCTGGGAGACAGAAAGTGATAGAGTGAGACAGAAGCTATTGAGCCTGATAGGGCGCATTGGTCGAGAGGCACGAGTGGAGACAACCACTGGAAAGGCATGTGAATGTTTTCAGTTTGGCCATTATCTTTATTAAACATAGGTTTGTTAACCTCTCTACTTCCTAGATCCTGATTACTCCTTCTCTTCTTCCTCTAGGTTCTGGAGGTGCTTTGGGAACTGGCTCACCTTCCAACGTTACCGTGTAGTCTTATCCAGCAGGCCTTGGAGGAACATCTGACAATCCTCAGTGATGCCTATGCAGTGAAAGAGGCAATCAAAAGAAGCTACATCATCAAATGCATAGAGGATATTAAGAGGGTTGGTTTATTAATTTTATCTTTTCCAAACTGAAACATTAGCTAGCATTGATGTTGCCTTTTCTTTCAAGATGCACAAATTGTGTCCCATCTGTAAGTTCTTACCTTGGGGAGTCCATGAGAGGGGTAGGCTTTGTGTGAGCCAGTTTGTTGACCTTGAGACTCATAGTAAGTCTCTTGCCTTTGTTTTAAGCAAATTTTCAGCACAAGGAGTGATCAGTTTATGGGAAACTACCAGGATGGGCCCAAGGTTAGAATTTGCAAATGGAACCACTATAAAGGTATGTCAGTATTTTAACTGTCCCTTTCATGTGAAAGCCTAGATTAGTTTCTTTTGAGTTAAGCATGTGTTTTGGCATGACCATTAAGTCTCAAAATGCAAATTGATATTTAAATTTGTATTTTAATAAAATACTTAACTCTTTTCATCTAAGCCATTGCTGCAGCTGCCTGTGCTGAGATGTTTGCTGGCAGCAGCAGTAATGTGCATGAGTAGATAGATTCTGTCCTGCACTGTTCACATAGCAGGCAGTTTGTCTTCAGATCTGCAGGAGTGCTCCTGTCTTTTTTTGTTTTGGTTTGGTTTTTTTCAGTTTGAAGTATGCTCTAAATAAAAAAACTTGTACTTTTTTTTGTTTTCTTCATGGTAGATTAGGTTTTATCTGTGTTGCAGCATCTGTAGATAGTTTTAGTTGGTTAGGAGGTACAGTATCTTGCTTCTTGATATTGGTCACACCTTTTTCTGCGTGTGGTTATGAACACGGATTTCAAACTTTGGGTTCTCAATGTCTGAAAAACTCGCAGTTTTTTCTTTTGGATCTTCCCTTGTGCTTTCCTGTTCTTTTTAATTACATTCTGGCAAGGGCCTTTACAGAGGTGCTGCAGTGGGAAACACTAACAGCTGTAATTCTAGCTGTGGGCTAGAAGGGATTGGGGTAACCATACAGCAGACTTCTAAAAGTACATCATTTTTTAATTTCCCTTCATTAGGGGAAATGGAGAGAAACTGGGAGGGATGTAATGTTAAGGCAGCATTCTCAAGTACTTGAGGGAGTCTTCAGTAACGAGCTCTCTGTTGTGGGCAGGTTACTTTAATCTCTGTAAGCATGTAGGTGGCATTGGTTTTTGTCAGTATTTAAACCAGACATCACTTCTCTGAACAAGCAACCTCAGTACTGGTTTGTGTGGTCAAACTTTACAGAAAATGAAGCCTCCCAGAAAAGTGATGAGCAGTTCTAACAATGAGGTAGGAGGGTTATACTTTGTAGGATCTCTTTCAAAATGCAGCTTAAGTATCCTTTGCTTCCTATCAGAGGGCTTCTTGCAGCACCAATCAGAAACTTCTTGTCTCTTAACCCTCAGTAGCATTGCAGGTTCTTTCTTCTGTTATTCTTGCTTTAGCAGTTAAGTAACATCATTTGATGGATTTGCCCTTTTATGCCCTAACAGGCCTGCTTCTTCTCCCATAATTGAGGAAGGTGGTGGTTATCTTCTCTCCCTGGTGCAACTGAGTCCTTTTTGTCTACTTAATTTGCATGCTCTCTAGCAAGGAGGTGGTACTTTGGGCTTAATAATAAGCATAGCAGAATGGTGTGTGTGTCAAAGGACTTCTTGTAGAAAGCGAAGGACACCTTGAGTGTGTTTGGAAAGGGACCAGGACAAGTAACTGAAGCCTTCAGAGCTAGTAGCTGCTTTGAAACAGCAGCATTAATAGAAATTGTCAGGCTTCTAGGAATCTAAGAGGAAAGTTAAATCTGTTGTTGAGCATGTACACATGTGTAATTGTTTTTACCTTTCCTACTACCAGTCGTCCCAGCACAATAATCCTCAGTTTGTGTGGGTGGTGCCAGCCTTACGTCAGCTCCATGAAATCACACGTTCATTCATTAAGCAAACTTACCAAAAGCAAGACAAGGTAAGGATATATGCTGAGATGGTCTTTGAAGGCCTTGTCATGTCTGTGTGGCTCTGCTTCTGTAGAAAATGGAAGCATGATTTTAGAAGGGGGGGAAAGCAGCAAAACTAACTAAAAAACACTTTGACAAGTACAGTTCAGTGAGGTAGCATAAAAACACTGTTCAAGTAGAGATGCTGCGTTGCCTGGTGTCCATTTGTGTGTGTGTGTTTATATAGATGTGTAAATCTGTTTGCTGTATCAGGGTTTGTTTATTTTATTCTCAGCTTTTTGTAGAATAATTAACAGGCATGTCTCTGTTAAAGAAATGAACAATGGCTAATGTTTAGACCAGCTGCTTAGTAATTGAATTGACATTGACTCTTGGAAAACAGCCTAAAATACCAGCAAGTCACGTGCGTTACACAGTGGCTGAATGGAGGTGTGGGACTTTGTTTGCAACCTGCAGCACATGGAGTTCCACACGTGCTGGAAACACTAACATCAGGGGGTTTGGGTGCTTGGAAGGGATCCAGCTCACTGGTGAGGGGGGAAAATTCCTCCTCCTGATAGGAGACACATCTCCATAGAAGAGCAGATTGCTGTGTGCATGTGCCCATTCATGAATTTTCTTAAAAACCTCTCTTCTCTCCCCCCCTTTATTTTTGTTACCAAGAGCATTATTCAAGATTTAAAGAAAAACTTTGAAATAGTGAAGCTGGTGACAGGAAGCTTAATATCATGCCACCGTTTGGCTGCATCTGTGGCAGGCCCAGGAGGGCTCGTTGGAGCAACCTTAGTGGATGGCAGATACACTTACCGGGAGGTACTGAGCCCTGAATTTCTTATTACCTTAGTTTTTACAAGGGTGGGCAACTGTCACAATCTACAAGTTTCTTAGCCAAGTCTCTCACTGATCAAGAGATAGATCTGCCTGTCTCCAAGCTTGTGCATCTTCCAGTTTCTCCATCAGCTTCAGTTCAGCTACCTGGCAGAGACTATACCCTTGAATTTGGTGTGAAGCTCTTGAAACCTGAAACAGGTTTTCTAATTAGGAGATGGAGCTGCAAATAGCTGGTAACAGTTTGTTGCTAAGGTTTTGATAATTATTTTTTCCATACTAGTTGTGAATTAGTAACTAGTGTCAAATAATACTGGTGTCTGGAAAGTAATAGCGATTCCAAGAGGAATTCTATGTTCCTTTTTAGAAAGGTACTCAAAAAAAAAAAAAGTAGTGTTAAAAATTGTGTAAAATAGAAATAAATCTCACTGCAGAAACAACTTCTGTTTTCCAGGCTTTGCAAAGTGTACTGTTATTTGACAACTAAGTTTTCAAAAACTATAGTGCTTAGGGTTCTAGTTTCAGAAAGCAAAGTCTTAAGCTTGAGTTTTTTGTTTCCTCTTTCTCAGTATTTGGAGGCACATCTAAAATTTTTGGCATTTTTTCTGCAAGAAGCCACCCTTTATTTGGGCTGGAATCGTGCCCGGGAGATCTGGGAATGCCTTGTAACCGGCCAGGATGTTTGTGAGTTAGATCGAGAGGTAAGAAGAACTGGAAAAGCTGGTGTCTGGGGCTGCAGAGTGAATCTTAATGCATCACAAACAGCACGTGTATTTGTTGGGACTTGGGAAACATAAGTAGCAAACACAAACTAATAATGCATTTATGTTTATGTAAGCTAGTGGAGCCACTGTTACATGTTTGCTTATGACTAGGATGCTCTTTTAACGTTAAATTTGATTGGAGGAGGAATGTTGGCCAGGAGATGAGTTGCAGGTTTACAGATGCTAGTTTGTGCAAGTCTGTGGGGTCATAAAAAAGGCCTTCAGCATTATTTGGCTGAAAGGTGCCTCTGAAGATGAAGTAGCCTAATACTGCAATGCACCCTATATAATACGTGAGTTATTAGGAGTTGAGACTTGGAACCTCTAGCTGTAGATGAAACTTCTGTAAGATGAGTTACTGTAGTATCTGATGTAGTTTGCCAATGCTATATGGAACTAAAATATTTACCATGACAAAAATATACCCACCTTTCCTTCACAGATGTGCTTTGAGTGGTTCACAAAAGGACAGCATGATCTAGAGAGTGATGTACAGCAACAGCTCTTCAAAGAGAAAATTCTTAAACTGGAGTCATATGAAATTACTATGAATGGTAAGAAAATGGCTTTGAAATCTAAAGATTTAATTTTGAAATATGTAACAGAAGCTTGCTTCCTAAATGTTCAGATTAAATATGCAAGCAGTTATGTAAATAATATAATGAAGGGGTCTTTTTCTATAGTTCTGAGTTTTAATAGTTGTAGAGGGGAAAAAGTCATCTCCCTGTATTTGATATCTTCATTTTTTTTCAAAAAAGCACAGAAACATAGCCTGACCTGAATAAAAAGCCTTCTTTTTTTTTCCACTTTCAGGTTTTAGTTTATTTAAGACTTTCTTTGAAAATGTGAACCTATGTGACCATCGACTGAAGAGGCAGGGAACTCAATTGGTGAGTGTTCTGACAAGTTATTTCTCATACAGTACCTGTGGCATCTTGGGGGTGGGAGGAGGAGATGAGACAGGGATTATTTAGCAGCTGTTTGCATGATCCTGTTTGTATTAATATGCAGATCATCCTTCTAGCATTAACATTGTTCAATTCTGAAGCTGAAAGTCCAGATTTAAAACAGTTAAAACTCAGCAATTTGTAGCTGTAAGCTTCCATGTTGCTTCTAAAACTTGGCAGAAGGAACAAAGGGACTACTTTTTTTATTAACAAACATGAATTTTAGAGTGCACTTTTGCTTCTCCTTAGCAGGGAAATTTCTTTCTGCAGTTTGGGTTTGTTTTTTTTCTTCTTCTTTACAGGAGATTTAAGCTTATCATAGTCAAATTCTAACCTACAATTATTTTTACCTCTATGATCTTTCAGTGTTTTTGTTAAATTAATGGTTATATGTTAAGTAGTTTTCTGTAAGCAGTTTAGATCTTTATCATGGAGAGTTAATTTACTTCAAATGCATAATTTTTTTGCCAAGTATCACAGTAGGTTTTGTGGTGATTTATTATGTGGTTAGTTACCATGTTGAACTTTGTGCAGCAGATTCCATCCCCCATTAAATTTCTCCATGCTTTTGAAGTTTTCAATTTTTCAGTTGGCTTGATTGAGAGTGTTCTTTGGAACTTGTTTATCCACCTGTAAACAATTGGGTCTTTTTCTAGTATAAGTATACAAATCCAGAGCTATTGATTTCATTTTGTATTTGTACTGTGCATGGCAGCATGTTGGAAAAGCAAATTTTTAAATTCAGTCAAAAGATGTTTTTCCCAGCAGATATAAGACTGGTTTGTTCCTGTGGTTTAACTATTGTATAAGAAATCAGTCATGTTTTGCTGTTGTTCTGTTCTTTCTTGCATAGAGTGTAGAAAAACTGGAATTAATAGGAATGGATTTCATTTGGAAGATTGCAATGGAGTCACCTGATGAGGAAATTGCCAATGAAGCCATACAATTGATAATAAATTACAGCTATATTAACCTAACTCCTAGATTGAAAAAGGTGGGCATGGAAGTGCTTTGACATCCATAGTCTTGATAATCTGCATGTTAAAATGGGTGATTTGTTGGGCTCTGGCAGTTTGAGTAATTCCCATAAAGTCTTAACTGACTTTGTGCATTTTATCTTTAGGATTCAGTATCCCTGCACAAGAAATTCATTGCAGATTGCTACACACGATTAGAGGTAAAGCACAAATTTTGTTCTTGTACCTACATCCTTTTTTAGTTTTGTATCTTAAAATAATTGACTATGATAATTCTATTTAAATAAAAAAAATTGTTTCCACAACATTTCTTGTCCTGTTAGCTTTCCAGGACATACAAACTGTCCAAGTAAACCAGCCCTTAAACTCTGCTTTGTATTCCAGGCAGCCAGCTCTGCACTTGGTGGTCCAACATTAACACATGCTGTTACAAGAGCTACAAAAATGCTTACAGCAACTGCTATGCCTACAGTAGCAACATCAGTTCAGTCTCCTTACAGGTAGGCCTGCCTTTAAAAGAGTAAACATGACAGTAGGTGTTTGCTCCCAGCTGCTTTCCACATGAATTTTGAGTGCTAATTAAAATTCTCAGTATTGGTGGTTGTATATTCTGGTGGTTTTTCAATTGGGTGTTCCAACTACAATGCAATTTGAGTTCCAAAGAGGCTGAAAAATATGGGTTTTTAAAAACAAACAAATAAAACCCCAACACCTGCCTCTCTGACTGCCCAAAAAACCAAAACCAATCAACAACACAAAAAAAAAAAGAAACACAAAAAATCCCTGCAGATTATTGGCAGCCTATGAGTCATGTAATATTTCTGGGGCAGTGGGGTTGGATTTTGGTTTGTTGGGTTTTTTAGTTAGGAGAGAAAAGGATGGGTTTTCATCTTTTAGCTTCACTTCTGCATTCCTAAATGTGTGTAGCTTAAATATATGAGTGCAGAGTGGGACCTTTAAAAACATGAAGCTTCTTCTGAAGCTGTCTACATCTCAGTGTAACGCAAGCTTCTTGGCTTGTTTTCCTAGTTGACACCTTAAGCATGGAATTAATTCAGTTGAAACTATATTTGAAAACAGCTAATTCATGGTAGTTACCCTGGGGCACTGGAAAATTAATCTTCAAGACAAGTTACTCTTGTTTTTAATGTTTATCTCTAGGTCAACTAAACTTGTAATAATTGAGAGGCTGCTGCTGTTGGCAGAGCGTTATGTGATAACAATAGAGGTAAGATATGTCAGCTCCTACTAGGCAAGGCTAAGAACACAACTTCCAGTATTATTAAAAATAGAGAAATGTATTTAAACCTCTGCAAGTCTAGCAACTTTGGTACATACCATCATAGAAAAGTCTTTGCTTTCAGGGGTGATCTTCACTGTCATCATTCTCTTCCTGTAGGACCTTTACTCTGTTCCCCGAACCATTCTACCTCACGGTGCCTCTTTCCATGGACATCTTTTAACTCTTAATGTTACCTACGAGTCTACCAAAGATACCTTCACCATAGAGGTATGTGTGCACAGGTTGCACGTGGCATGAGGTGTTGTGGCTGCTACTCTTGTTTGGATGCCTGAACTGAACAGAGTAGTAAGCTGGTTTTAAGGACTCCAGTCAGCTTGAAAACTCTATTTGAAAATGTTAGAAATGTGTTTTAAGTCTACTGCAGTGGAAGTGTCTGTAGACTAAATGTGTTTTGATTATCAGTCCAGGGTGGGGAAAAAAGTTATTTGATTACTATCAGGGATGGAACATTTCTACTGCTGTCTTACCCTGTCAGTCTCTTTGTGGCCAACACCTTTACCACTCTATGCAGTGGAGCAGGAAGATGCTAACAGAAGCTTTTTGCTTTTGAGCAGACTAATGAAGCACTGTTGTTTAATTCTACAGGCTCATAGCAACGAAACTGTAGGGAGTGTCAGGTGGAAGATAGCAAAGATGTTGAATTCACCCGTGGATAATATACAAATATTTGCCAATGACAGCCTGGTATGTTAACTACAACAACTTCTTATTCTTTGTGAAATACAGTCTCTTTTCCTGAGCTAAATGATAAGTATTTCCTTGCAGCTAACTGTAAACAAAGATCAGAAACTACTCCACCAGTTGGGCTTCTCTGACGAACAAGTCCTTACAGTAAAAACATCAGGAAGTGGGACTCCATCAGGGAGCTCTGCAGATTCCTCAACCAGTTCCAGCAACAGCAGCAGTGTATTTAGTTCATCCTATGCAATGGAACAGGTACAGCATAATAGCCTGAAACCTCCCCTCACATTTTTCCTGGAGGGGGGATAGTTGGGGGAGACACAGCTGGGGTGGAAGAGTACAGAAAGATGAGATGGAAGCTGTTCACGTCAGCTTGAGTGTCCAGTCTTTAGTAGGCTGATTTTGCTTTCAAACTACAATTGAAACAAAACATTTAAATATACAGTCTCCTTATGCATGCAGATTGGACTTGATAATCTGTATCCTGTCACCTCTTGTAGCCTGCTGGTTGTTTGTTAATCTCTACAGGGTCTTTTAAACAAACAAGACTCGTATGATTTAATTTTGAGATGGTGTATTTGTCATTGGGGGGGGGGAGAGCCCCACTCTTAATCAAGCTGCAGTAGAGAATATAACTCAGAAGCATCAACTAGTGTGTTCAACCCACTCCTGGTCTGCTTTGTGTACTTCAAAAATTGATTCTTAAAAGGGAAATGGGGTAATGTAAAAATTCAGATGTTGTCTGTCTAGAAAGAGCTGGGATTTCTGTGGGCCAGGTAGTTGCTTCAGTATTTCAGTGAGGAGGACTCTCTTCATTTAACTGGAACAGAAAGGGAAGAAAAAGACTTTTATATTTCTGTTTAATTCTCAGGAGAAATCTCTCCCTGGAGTAGTCATGGCTCTCGTGTGTAATGTGTTTGATATGCTTTACCAGCTTGCCAATCTAGAAGAGCCAAGGTAAGGAAACTAAATGATGATTAAATATTGAAGAAATGCTCACACTGCAAAGTTTGAGTAGCTCCTTACTTGGCAGTGTGTAGGCATCCACCAGTGGGGCTGAGCCCTTTTTTGTATAAATAGCTTCTAATAACTTTTCAGGATAACGCTGAGAGTGAGGAAGCTTCTGCTCTTGATTCCCACTGACCCAGCTATTCAGGAGGCTCTTGATCAGCTTGATTCCCTGGGAAGGAAGGTATGGATTAAACAGTAACTAGTCTCAGTGATCTTAGCAAAAAGGATTTTACTACCAGGTTTCTTCAATTCACTGTCAGATTATTATCTGTGAAGGATTTGAAAATATTTCAAAATAATACTCCTGTTAAGGATTATTGACTTAGCTGGAGGTGAAAAGGGTTGTTATAGGGATTATAGGAAATGTATGGCCAATTGCAACAAAATGCAGCAGTCTCAAAATATTTCTCCTGTGGTTTCTTGCTCCTAGAAAACACTGCTCTCAGAATCGAGTTCTCAGTCTTCAAAATCGCCATCCTTGTCTTCAAAACACCAACATCAGCCCAGTGCTAGTTCAATACTAGAAAGTCTTTTCAGATCTTTTGCTCCAGGCATGTCCACCTTCAGAGTGCTCTACAACTTAGAGGTAAGAAAACAAATTTACTCCTACTTCTGTTTCTGAGCACTGAAGTCTTAGTAGTGTTCCTTGGGTAGATGTCCACCATGACAAGGTCATTATGCAAAATGCAAATGTCAGCTTTTGTGTATGTAAGAATTTCTACACAAAACAAAAGGGGTTAAAATTTCCCCTTTAGAGATTTTACTGTGAAGCCAGGCACCTCTTTTGTGATTTGCAAGGTGAAAGGAGTATTCTGAATTAAGTGGAGAGGAGCAAAGAAACATCAGAGTCTTTAGTGTTTAGGTGAAATTCCTACTTGAACCTCCAGAAACTCTGAGTATGTGATTTTTAGTATATATGAGAGAGAGAGAAAAAAAAAAGTTGGCTCTTTTAAAAAAACAGGGGAGCTCTTGTTTAGTTTGATTTGGTTTTGCTTAATTTGGTTTGAAAGAAAAAAAAAAAATGCTAATGTCCCTTCTACATAAGTTTACCCTATTCTGCCTGTAGAGGCAGAGGACGAATATTTTTAAGAAGCATTCAGCTGAAAAATGCTAACTTCCCTTCTACATAAGTTTACCCTGTTCTGCCTGTAGAGGCAGAGGAGGAATATTTTTAAGAAGCATTCAGCTGAAGCATTTTCACTGTCAAAATGTGCAGGGCTTTTACCTGGGAGCTTCTGGCCTGTTTTAGCTGTGCATGTAAAGTCAGTGGAATACATGCAATTTTTTTAGCTCTCAGTATTCTCTTGAGTAAGTTCTTTAACAAAAACACTGGACTGGACCCTGCAAAAGGTTCTAAGTGTTCTGTGCATGGATTTTAAAAGAGCATAAGAGAGGTCAGCTGATGTCATGTGCAGATTATGGAGTCCTGACAATCTGAAGAAGCTGGACAGTTTCTAGTTCTATAAGGACTCATGACAAAGAAGATTTGAACAACTCAAAGTTGGAGGACTGGTTGCCAGCAGCTTCAAAAACAGTGAACAAAGTTACCTTTTTCCTTCCTAGGATTACTGTAGGAATTTTCTTGTTGCTTTCCTTTGGGTTTCTGCAGTCAGATGTTAGCTCTTCTTCCTGCGCTGTCAGCACACTGCAGCATTAGGATCTCCCAATTTCTCTACAGCTGGAATGAAAGAAATTTGATGATGTCTTTGATGAGAGATATTTGACCACGTCTTTGAAATACGTTGACAAGTTCTACAACTGAAAGCAAATGGTTTAGCATACCCCAGCAAGGCTACCTTGTTGAACTGGCAGGTTATATTACAGTATGATGAGACAGTTCTCTGCAGCTTCTATGCCAGAAAATAATAAAAGCAAGTAATAAATTGCCTGCTTTTCTGGCAAGGGATGAGAAGCAGTAAATTGGATTAGATGTGTAGATGATGTGAGTGGACTTGTTCCTCAAGCCCAGTCAAGTTAATAGGAAGATGATTTCTGCCAGGGAAAGGATGAGCTTTTTTTTTTATCCCCTCAGATGGTGATCTGTTGAGAATATGGGAACCAGTCTGAACTGCCTTCTGAAAAATGTGCACAGGAAACTTGCAGGGCATATGGAAGAGATGAAAATTAAATATTGCAGATGTTCAGGGTTATATCACACAGTGTTACAATAAGACTTCATGCCTGGAATCCTGTAAACCATTTTCCTGACCTGTGAACCAGGAGTAGCTGTATTTTGTTTTTCCACTTGCAGTATTGTTGGCTGTACATGCCAGAGAGACTTCAAGAAAATAAGTAACTTCTGGGGATTTTCTGGGCCTTTGGGAGGGGCTGAGGTTTTTTTTGTTTGGGTGGTGTTCTTTTTTTTCTTTATGTAAAATGAAGTGAAATGGGTTATAAATGCACGTGAGACCTGACCCACAGAGACCACAGACTTCCCCGTGGCCATGTTTCTGAGTGTGATTGCATTCTGTGAGGTTTAGTGCTGACTTAAAACAGGAGGGATGATACTGTGACAATGTTTATAAGGCCTATGGAAATAATTACCTGGACCATCTTTTACCAAAAAAAAGAAGAAATACAGTTATGTTTCAGAAGGTGTGACTCAATAAGTAAGCCATCTGTAGGGTGTTTTATGGGATACTGTCAGCTGAAAATCTAGAAAGGAGGAGGATTTGGACTCTTAAGGAGCACCAGCTGGGCCTGAGAACAGTTCATGGTTGGAGTATGACCTTTATCCTTTCCCTTAACAAGTAAACTGCAGTGAAATAAAAAAAAAAAAACTGCCCTTTGATACATAATAAATATCTGTAGTAGCCATAGTTGTCCTGAACATTTTTAATGCAACTTCTCTTTCCAGACTATAGCTTCATATAAATCTGTTTTTAATTGCTTCATCTGTAGTTGATATTTTCCAGTTATACTTTTGACCTTCAGCTGATGAAGAATACTAAGGTGGGGGGGAGGGGTGTATGCATATTATTTATTCATTTATTTTAGGTACTGAGCTCCAAGCTGATGCCAACTGCTGATGATGAAATGGCAAGAAACTGTGCCAAGTCTTTCTGTGAAAACTTCCTCAGAGCAGGAGGTTTGAGGTTAGATTTCAAAATCTTGACTCAATTTATAACACTTCATTTAGTTAGCAGTTCTGTGTGGTTTCTGATTACCACACTGCAGCACATTAGTACACCTGTCAGCTTTTTTCTCAGGGGAATAAAATATCTACCCAAAGATGGGGAGGGCTTTTATTATCCAGTGTGTGAAAAGCTGCTGTAGCTACCATAGAAATGTAACAGAATACGTGCTGCTAAACCCCAAAATACAGCTAGACACAGATAGGCTTGTGAAGTGTGGCTTTTACTAAAGTAGTTGGTATTTGGATAGTTAGCATTTAAGTGCTTCAGTTCAAATTGGCAGGTGTGTATATAGCACTCCATCCTGAATAGATACCAGTGGACATTTTAAGCAGCCAAAGCATAGATTGTGCAGTGGGAACCAAATTAAACTTTAATCTCCAAAATTCATACCCTTCAGATAAGAGGTCAGATACTGTGTGAGTGGTTTGGAAGACCCAGTAATAGTGCTTGTGCTTATGTCAGATTCATCAAGTATGTGTTGCTCTTCATAGTTCTGTCAACCCCCACCCCATAGCTCCTGAAACGTTTTCCAGCAGGAAGAGAAAGCTGCTCTCTGTGGACGTAGGAGGGGAAAAAGGGGCTGTTTGTCTCCACAGACATCAGTTTGGCAGTTCTAACTGGCACTTGGCTGACTGAATAGGAGGAGGGAAGGATGGAGATAAATTAATTGCAGCTCTCTCTGAATATAAAACACTTTCAAGCAGAGTCTGTCTTATTGATTTGTTTTTAAGTTTGGTGGTGAATGTGATGCAGAGAGATTCCATCCCATCGGAAGTAGACTATGAAACAAGGCAGGGAGTCTACTCCATCTGCCTGCAACTTGCAAGGTATGTAATTCCCTCTCATTAGAGAAAGTGCTGCTTGCTTGGCTTGTAATATTTAAGATTAATTGGTGCTTTGAGTTCTGTTTCACTCACTTGCTGTGAACATTCAAATATAAGCCTGACATTTTTGCTCTGTGAATGTAGGTTCTTGCTTGTTGGCCAGACAATGCCTACCTTACTGGATGAGGATTTCATTAAAGATGGGGTAGAAGCATTGTCCTCACGCCCCTTCCGGAACGTCAGCCGACAAGCAAGTAGGCAGATGTCCATCTGTGGAACACCTGAGAAGTCATCCTACCGACAGCTCTCTGTGTCTGATAGATCCTCCATTAGGGTAGAAGAAATCATTCCAGCAGCAAGAGTTGCCATACAAGTAAGGAAGCGTTCGATGATTTATGGTGATATAGCAGGGTCATCTCCAGTGACAGCTGTATAACTCCTGGATTTTTAATTAAAAAGTCTTACCTTTTATACAGGTTCTTGCTCAGGGTCTTTTGAAAAGCCTCTGAAAAGTCTGACCATCAGTCTCTCTTCCTGGTCTTGATTTAACAGTCTCAGAAATTATTTTAGCAGTACAAAGGGAAGCAGTGCTCCAAAAGTGCATACCAGAAATAGAGCTACACAGAAATCTTACTTGTGATTTATCTTGAGTCATGATTAACTCTAAGACCTTATTCTTGTTGATTTTCTGTGAATAGAAATGAGAAGGTTCCTGCTGGAGCTTGGGACTTACAGCCCATGTTTCTTTGAATTAGAAATGTTGGGCAAGTTTTTGTTTTACATAGCTCATTAAGAATTACATTTACTCAGTGGTACCCTGGGGGAATGGGATATTTTTGTTTTCAATACTTCAAGAAAATACTATTTTTTTTCCCCCTTATAGGCATATCAGTGGAATTAATCTGAGACTAGCTATTTACTAAAACAATTTAATCTGACAAGAACTCAACCCCTTTGAAAGTTGAGTCCTGTTGAAAGAAACTTCATAGCTACTGTAACAAGTGTGCTGTTTTAGGTTCCTGGGCAGAGCTTCCCAAGTGGCTGAAATCAGCATGCCTAACTCCAGATAAATGAAAAGGGCACCTACCCAAGTGGAGAATTTAAGAACAAACTGCTTCCTAATAAGGGATTGATACTAATTTCTCCTTGGGAATAAAAAGCCTCTTGTATCCTTGGACCTCCTTAGAGAAGAGAGAGGAAAACAAATCCAAATGTCAATTTGATGTGATTCAGAAGATACATTCCTCTTATCCCTATGACTAAGAAAAGCTGTTGAATATCACAGAAGTGACTGTTGTTTCTTGCTCCTTCAGACTATGGAGGTGAATGATTTCACTTCCACAGTGGCCTGCTTCATGAGACTCTCTTGGGCTGCTGCTGCAGGACGACTGGACCTCGTGGGAAGTAGTCAGCCAATAAAAGAGAGCAACACTTTATTTCCTGCTGGGGTTCGAAACAGACTTAGCAGCTCAGGTAGGTTAACTGTGTCTCTGGAACAATCTAGAGAAAGCATTTGGTTTATTGTTAATTGAATACTTTTGAAGCTTAAATCTGAATTCATTACAGCTGCACCTGATGATCCTCTTGGGTCCCTTCCAAAGCAGTATATTATGTGATTGAATTGCACAAATCTGAGAAAAATGCTGTACATTCAGATGGCATTTGGAGAAGTTGTTTGAATTCTAGAGGACTGACCAGAAGCTGAAAACATGCAGAAAATGTACTGACTTGGAGCACTTGTTCATTTCTCAATGCAGGAAGTAACTGCAGCTCAGGAAGTGAAGGAGAGCCGACTGCACTGCATGCTGGTATCTGTGTGAGGCAGCAGTCTGTGTCCACCAAAGATGCTCTGATTGCTGGAGAAGCCTTGTCTCTCTTGGTAACCTGCCTTCAGCTACGCAGTCAGCAGCTAGGTATGAAATAAAATCAGATTACTCACCATTTGAAATATAAGTAAGGTGGGGGAAGGCTTTTGGATACAGACAAGTACCAAATAATCATGAGAAACTTGTGGCTTTCTAAGCTGAAACAGCTCAAGGTAAACCCACAAAATTTAATTTAAAAATACAGGGTTTTTTTTTTCCAGGACTGAAGAACAGGTGGCACATAGTGCTGTGCCTTAGTGAAATGTTTTGGGAAAGCTGACTTATTGCCAGAACATAAATATTTGCACTGGCTTTGAAGTATGTAATCCTCCAAGTGCTGCTGTTTGCATAGCTGGTGTTTAGTACTTGAACCTTTGTGTACAGGAAGTGTAAACACTGGCAGTGGTGGGAGGTGAGGGGAAAATGCTGTTATAAAATGGTGCCAGCCTCTGGTGAGGGAAAAAGCTGGGGAAATATGCAAATATTCTGTTACTGCTTTTCAGTGTTGATGGAATGATGTCCTCTAGGTGCTATGGTATTCTAATGCAAGATTGTGGCTTATTTGAAATACTTATTTTTTAAAAGATAACTTGGTACCCTTCTGTTCCAGGATCTTTTTATAATTTGCCATGTGTTGCTGATTTCATCATAGACATACTACTTGGATCACCAAGTGCTGAGGTGAGGGTCTTTCTCTAAAAGTTTCTTAAACATTTTACTTCTAAAATGTGTGGACACTTTGATCATTTAGTATGGTCTGGAGATAAAATTGTTCATTACAAACATTCTAACAGTTTTATTGTATCTGAATGAATAGCCTTTGTATAATTGTCAGTAATTGCAGTATCTAGTGTTGTGTTGATGGGAAATGCTGAAGAGTTACATTCTTTAGGCTTGTTTAATCCATGAGGCACACAGGACTGTGCTGTGGCTAGTCTAAAGAAAATACTCTCATTTTGATGAGACTAATGCTTTAAAACTAGTACTTTAGGGAAAGTTCCAAGTAACTTCCATCTCAGAAGATATGGATAAAATGGAACAGACTCTTCTGAACTTTTGAACAATTCTTCCAAATATTGGACAATGACACTCAAATGTTTGACAATGACACTTTCAGATTCGTCGTGTTGCCTGTGACCAGCTGTACACCCTTAGTCAGACAGACACCTCAGCTCACCCAGATGTACAAAAGCCAAACCAGTTTCTCCTGAGTGTTGTTCTTGGTGCCCAGCTGCCTCTTTGGTCACCAACCAGCATCATGAGAGGAATCAACCAGAGGTAAGTCAGGTGCATGTTTGAAGAAGCAAATCTATCATATCTTTAAATGAGCAGCACCATGGAAACTCTGAGGCACAAGGGATTAGGACGTTGCCAGTCTGTCAAAAGTAGAGATCCCTGTCACACACCAGATAGTTTTGGAAGTATGTAAATTGAAGGAAAAGAAAGCTGGATTCTCAAGCTCTTCCTCTGAGCACTCAAGCATTCAGCTTACTTGAATTGTCACCTGTGGGGTGGTAATTGCTAAATAGACCTGCTCTTTCTAGGGTGTGATCAGAACCTGGCTGGAATCCTGCATGAAACATAGGGACAATGAGATGTGTGACAGTAGCATTGAATTTATATTGTAGTATTGCAGAGATCCAGAGCAGAAACCAGCCCTAAAAGCTGCAGCCTTTTCAGTGATGTTGGGACCCATGACTTCACCTGAGTTCTTGTGCTTACATTACCTGTTACACCTGTAAAGACTGCAGGTGTCAGTCCTGTTAACTTGTCCCTAACTGGCCAAAAGTGGTTGAATTTAACAGTCATTTTAAACAGCAATTTCTAGAGGAATATGAACAGAGGAGTAACTGAAAAGTTAAAACATTATTATTTTATCATCTGATGATTAACTAAAATTGTTATGAGGTGAAGAAAGCAAGGTTAAGTGTTGCTCATAACATTCAGAAGTAGCTGTTGGGAAGGATTTGTTTTAAAGCTGCAGTGTGTGCATGCAGAAGCATACCCAGCTAGTTGTGCTGGTTTGGATTAGATGGACAGAGCACACAGGCCTCAAGGGCAACTGCTTAGGAAAAGTTTGACTTGAATTTAAATCTTTCTTTTATTTGTACCCATTTCAGACTTTTGTCCCAGTGTACAGAATATTTTGACCTGAGATGTCAGTTACTGGATGACCTCACATGTAAGTATGTACAGGCACACGTTGTCACTCTGGTTGCAGCTTGCAAGCATGTCTTCCTTCTGTAGACAAGATGTAGAATTGTCTCCTCAGGGAGATAACTAAAGCAGGAGCTCGATGTGACCTGCCAGTGTGCTGGCTGTCCTGGGTTAATGCCTGCCATGGGCTCTTCTTGACATTTGGTAACAGCAAAGCAGCTCACTCCTTTTGGAAAGTGAACCAGGTTCCTTTGAGGCAGATACACTTTGTACACACTGTGGGAGAAACTAGCCCACTAGCAAACAGTTTGAAATTCTTTGTATTTATAGTCTGCGTTTTTAGAGTTTTTAATTTTGTCTGGGTTTTCTTTTTCTCATGCAGCATCAGAAATGGAGCAGCTAAAGATCAGCCCAGCTGCCATGTTAGAAGATGAGATCACCTGGCTAGACAACTTCGACCCCAACCGCACAGCTGAGTGTGAGACCAGTGAAGCTGATAATATCCTGTTAGCAGGACACTTGAGGCTCATCAAGACTCTCCTTTCACTCTGTGGGGCAGAGAAGGAAATGGTTGGTAGGTATGCCTTTTTACTCTAAAGTAACTAGACTTGTTTGCATTCTGCATAGCACTAACAGGTGACTTGATGAGTAGACAGTACATGAGAAGATGTAACATCTGGAAGTGACTGCAGAGCTATAAGGAGTGATTTTGGCAGTACTTTCATTGTACCTTTAACATTTGATAAAATATTTGTAGATGTTTTTTTGTTGATATGGTGCTGTTAAGCGATTTTCCTGTTCTAGAACACCTTTTGACATTGGCAGTGATAATGTAAGTATTTAACAGTAGATGTGGGTTACTGTGTTGCAGGTTCCTCTTTGATTAAGCCATTGTTGGATGATTTCCTCTTCCGAGCATCCAGGATTATCCTGAACAGCCATTCTCCAGCAGGCAGTGCTGCAATCAGTCAGCAGGACTTTCATCCAAAGTAAGAAATGGGGGGCTTTGTTCTTGTTGGTTTTTGTCCTAGATCTCACAAATACCAATGTCACAATGGGGCTATGGACACTAGGATTTAATACCAATGTGGGAGCATTTCTCTAATTCTCTGTATTTCCTGCATATGTCTCTAAATAGCATTTTTGTAAGTTTTTGTGTGACCCAAAATCTTTGCTTTTCTGTACTTCCAAAGTCTGTACTTGGTTTGTTAGATGAATGAAGTGCAAGCACAGCAGAACGCTGATTTCATGAGTCCAAAGAGTACTCCTTTAGCTCATCGTTGTTTGGGAGGTTGGCTACACTGGAGCATAAGCAGGAAATCAACTTTCCAAGCCTCTTAGTAAATGAGAATCTTAAAAGTTCCACTCTTTTTTTTTCCCTGCAAAGAACTGCCTTTTATAAAAACACCCTAGTGTTGAGCAAGTCTCTTTGCACTTGAGATATCCTGGGCTATTCTCAGCTATATCAGCTGAGGAAGAAGAGTGGGCTTTGTCTCTCCTGTCACACCTGCCTGCTGTTGTGGCCATACACTATCTGAAGGGGTGGGTAATTCAGCTTATGTGGAGTTCTGTGCTGCTGCAGCTGTATTGCTTACACAACACTGGCTAGTGGGTGTTTGAGGTGGGTTGGACACACCCTCAGTGCCTTTCCACAACTCTAGAAGAAGGTTCCAGTGGAGCATTTTATAAACCCTGAACCGAACAGGACTTGCTACCCTTCAGTGTTTTGCTCCAGCTTTTCTCCGTTGCAGTTCATCTCAAGCATGCTCTGTTTTTTTGAAGTAAATAAAGCCTTTTCTTTGGCCTTTAGAAGAAAGGGCTGGTGTGTTTAAGCCACTGAAAAGAGCTAAGTAAAGGTGTTCTGTACTGGTCTGGTGCAGCTTAGCTCCAAGATCATCTCTTGTAGCAAGTAAGTAATCTGGTCTAGCTCATTCAAAACTTGTCTCCCTGTAAATAAGTCTCTATCAGTGTTAGACTGATAGTGTCTGTCTGTCCTCAGACATACAACCAATTCTGTGCCTTCTTTTTAGGGCACCTGCTTTTCCTTGTTCCTGAATGTTAATGGGTGTCTCCATGTCACTAAGGGAAGCTTATTTAAAGGAGTGTTCCTGGTGCTGCTCTTCTGATTCAATTCTTCCCTGTTCCCCTTCCCCAGGAAAGAAAAAAATAGCACTCTGCACTCTCCCAGGAGTGTGTTATCATTTAAAGTATTCCTTTTGAACATGCATTGTCACTTGTTCTGAGTAATGTGGCTTTCTGGAATTGGAAATAATTGAGTCATGTACAAAACAGATCTCAAATGTGGTTTTCTTTTTAGGTGCAGCACAGCAGATAGCCGCTTAGCAGCTTACGAAGTGTTGGTAATGCTGGCTGATAGCTCACCTTCCAATCTCCAGCTCATTACAAAAGAGCTGCTTTCCATGCATCACCAGTGTGACCCTGCACTTACCAAGGAGTTTGATGTAAGCAAGAAACCCTTTTCTGATTTGTATTGGCATGGTTTGTAGTACTGTGTGTCATCCACTTAACTGCTCTGCTCATGAAACTTCCATGGTTTTCAATGTAAAATAAAAAAAAGCAGATAAGCGTAAATGCAGACCCATTTGACCTTCCTCAGAGGCAAATTATCCAGTGAGTCTTTGTCAGTTATTACCTGGATAAGAGAGGAGTACTTCCTGTATATCATCAGTTTTATTTGTACACAGTTTAGGTCATTTCAAACAGTTTTGTGCAAAGTGTTAAATATCTAAATGACCGACTGTAACGCTCTTGTGATCCTTCAGAATTTATGTTCCTGGTTTTCCATCAAATTGCTCTTAACAGCTCATATAAAGGTGATTATGAAAGCTATAGTATGTTTCTGGACTCTCAAGCTTTTTATAACTTACTGGGACAAAATAAAATGTCATTCTAGTATCTTCCACCAGTGGATAGTCGCTCCATTTCGGGATTTGTGGGACTCAAGAATGGAGGTGCTACTTGTTACATGAATGCAGTCTTCCAGCAGCTATATATGCAACCTGGTCTTCCAGAGGTAATTGATTGAACATCCAGTGAAGTTCTCTTTTTGGAATTATTGTCACCTGAAGTGCAGGTTCATCTTAGCACCATTTGTAAACTAATTTAAAACACACCACAACTGTGTATGTACATTTGTGTGCATAAATATATGCACACAATATATGTAAATTATAAATTGTCATGTTCTATCGTGACAACTTACAGTAATAAATTAGTTCTTGGCAAAATTAATAGTTATTTGTTTCCTTCTAGGCCTTGCTTTCCATTGATGATGATACAGACAATCCAGATGACAACGTGTTCTATCAAGTTCAGTCTCTCTTTGGTCATTTGATGGAAAGCAAGCTACAGTATTATGTACCTGAGAATTTTTGGAAGGTATTACATCTTTTTTAGACTATATAGCTTTCCTGCTTAACAAGTAGTTGTTTATTCAGCCTTTTCTCACTGCAGAACTTGTGAAGTAAATTCTACTTCAGAAAGTCAAAACATGTAAAAATAACAAATGTCCTTTAAAAAAATCACTTTTTTTTAGCTCTATGTATGTGGAACAATGACCTTTCATATGTATATATTTTTCATTTAGATTTTCAAGATGTGGAATAAGGAACTTTATGTCAGAGAGCAGCAGGATGCTTATGAATTCTTCACCAGTCTTATAGATCAAATGGACGAGTACCTCAAGGTAAAAAACTCAGGGATTTCTTTCCTTATTTATATGCATCTCCTTGGTATTTTTTCTCTCTTTCTCCTTTGTTCTTCAGAAAAGAAGGCAGAACTATTTGGCTTAACTGATAATATACACAGTATTGACAAGTTTAACATTCCTATTGCTTTCTTGGTCTTTCGCTCTGTAATATATCCAGCTGATGTCTAACTTTACATCTTCAACAGAAAATTGGAAGAGACCAAATATTTAAGAATACTTTTCAAGGAATCTTCTCTGATCAGAAGATCTGCAAGGATTGTCCTCACAGGTAATGCTAAATTCAGTGCATTTGTTACCAAAGTTCCGTGCTCCCATAACTATTAAAATATTTGTAGGTCAAAAATAGCACAAGAAGGCAGAGATATAAGCCTTTGTGACACTGCAGCTGTCAATAGCTGTGAGGCAAAAGCAGTATTCTTTCCTAAGCATGTGTTTTGTTAATGCAGGTTGGAGAGGTTTTACTGGCAGTGCCTTATTATTTGTCTTTCTCAATTCAGGTATGAGCGTGAGGAAGCTTTCATGGCCCTCAACCTAGGTGTGACTTCCTGTCAAAGCCTGGAAATATCATTGGATCAGTTTGTTAGAGGAGAAGTTCTGGAAGGAAGCAATGCATACTACTGTGAAAAGTGCAAAGAAAAGGTATTGCTGCTTCATGTGTGTGAAAGAGTATCAGCTGTAGCTTGATATTTTCTTAAGCATTACATGGTCAGAGAAGCCATGCTTAGATACTGCTTACTCTCCATGTTTGATACATGATCAGAAGGTTAAATCCATGAAGACAGCACTCTTCATTTCCTGTAGCTCACAGACTGAACATTTAGAGAGATGGCAGGGTGGTAAAATGTTCTGTGGCATAACAGCCCACACACAAACTCTGTAATACCTGTAGTAGCACCCTACCTGTATGGAATATAGTCATGTGACTGGACTGTGCATCACTCTGTGATGTCTGGAATTGTGCATCTCTGGAAGAAGACTGCAGAATGCTCGAGGTGTATAGATAGAGGTGATATTCTTTTTTCTTTTTAAGAGAACTACAGTGAAACGCACGTGCATTAAGGTCTTACCTAGCCTGTTGGTGATACACCTGATGAGATTTGGCTTTGACTGGGAGAGCGGACGTTCTATTAAATATGATGAACAAATAAGGGTAAGAAACTTCTCTTTATGGCACACCCCATGCCCCTGCTGCTTTGTGGAGTGGACTCTCACTCTTCTTGCTCATTCTTCCTCCTTCTCCCCACATTTTGATACAGGGATTTTGGGTATGTGGTACACTTACAGCATAATCATGCTACAGAAAAGAAATTATTTTTCCTTAGAGCTTTCCTTGTCTGAAGCATTCTTGGTGTCCTTTCAGAAAGCAGGAGGAAAAACCTCTATAAAGACACTTTTTAACTTCCATGTCATAAGGGTGAAAACTTGTTTTCCTTTGATGTTCCCAGTGTGGGAAGTATTAATGCAATTCTCATAAAGTTACACTAAGCATGTAGACAGTATAATCTCTCAGTTAATCTGATTGTCTCTTCACACAGTTTCCCTGGATGCTGAACATGGAACCTTACACTGTGTCAGGGATGGCTCGCCAGGACTCATCCTCAGAAGTGGGGGACAATGGTAGAACTGCAGATCAAGGAGGTGGAGGCTCCCCGAGGAAGAAAGTTGCTCCCACAGAAAACTATGAACTTGTTGGTGTGATTGTTCACAGCGGGCAGGCACATGCAGGGCACTACTACTCCTTTATAAAGGACAGGAGGTAATGGCCAAGAAGATCTGAGAAGATTTTGAGAAGATTGAGAGTGGTCTAAAGACTGCTTGTTTTGGGAAAGTGGAGTGAGCCATTCGCAGCTCTGGTGGAAGCACTCTTCCCTTTCTTAACACCCAACATTGTGAGTGTTAAGACAGTACCAAAATAATATGGGACACCATATTATAAAAGTCTGAGCAATTTTTACATACCTTGCATTGCAGTTTGAGGGCTTCCCATGGCATTTAGTTGCAGGTGGTGTGCTTCACACATTGTTTCATGCTCATTTTTTTTAACATGTGACATACACTTGGAACAAAGCTTTGTTGTGCCAAAACAAATGTGAGTTCAGGGCTGTCAATTCTAGGGTGTTCAGGGTGGTTTGGTGTTTTACTAGACAATAAATAACTTTGTTTCTGTTCTGTTTCTCTTCTGTTTTGATCACAGGGGATGCGGCAAAGGAAAGTGGTATAAATTCAATGACACCGTTGTTGAAGAATTTGATTTAACTGATGAAACCTTGGAATATGAGTGTTTTGGTGGCGAGTATAGACCTAAAGTCTATGATCAATGTAAGCTGAAGTACAGATTGATTTACAGTAGCTTTATATTTTGTACTGGCTCTCAGTAGACACAGAGCTTGGTCCATTATATCTACTTTAACTTACTTGGTCTGATAATCCCTCTGAAGCTTTTTCCTAAATCTTCTGTTTACTGAAGGATTTTACAGCTTGTATACAGCCTAATATTAATGGAATCAGATTCACTGTTGTTCAGCCTGTGTAGACTGAGTAGCAGAGGAGGTTCAAAAGTAGAATGGCACCTTGTTAAAATAATTTAAAAAAAAAAAAAAAAAAAAAAAAAAAAAAAAAAAAAAAAAAAAAAAACAACAACAACAAACTACAAAACAGTTCCTACGTCAGGCTAGTGAAAATGATTTCTTTATTAAAAGAGTGGTGAGGCACTGGCCCATGCTGCCCAGGGAGGTGGTAGAGTCATCATCCCTGGAGGGGTTCAAAAAATGTGTAGATGTAGCCCTTGGGGACAGGGTTTAACGGTCATGGCTGTGTTGGGTGATGGTTGGAATTCATGATCTTAGGGGTCTTTTCCAACCTTAATGACTCTGTGACTGTGCGTAGAATGTGATATGCTGTCATATAGTGAAACTCTTCATTGCTTTAAGGAATTAATTCCAAATACATTTCCATCAATATTCACTTGGTTCATAATGATTATAATTATCTTTTTAAAACACATATACCTTTTGCAAAAACACCTGAGAAGAATTCAGGTTTTTATTTGAAACCAGACTGATGGCTTGATCTGACAAATTACTTCATATTGCAATGGTGTATTTTACTTGCACACCCAGTTTCACTTCCCTATAGGAATAAAAAAAGGCACTAAACCTTCAGGGGCCTTCATGGAATGCCTTTCTCCCCTCAGCTAACCCTTACCCTGACGTGCGCCGGCGCTACTGGAATGCCTACATGCTGTTTTACCAGAGGGTGTCTGATCAGAACTCTCCTGTCTTACCAAAGAAAAGCCGAGTGAGCGTTGTGCGTCAGGAAGCAGAGGACCTCTCACTGTAAGTTCCTCTTGTGTCTGTAAAGGTTTCTCTCATGTTAGTATCTAGCCCCTATCTCCAGAACTCAAAAATGATTCTTTCCTTTTCGACAAAAGAGAATATTGACACTTCTGTTGGTTTGCTTTGTTTTTTCAGCTGCTTAATGAATAGTATTTTATTGCTTTTATCATTTTCTCTTCCATGCTTGAATCTCCATGTTCTTCCATACTTGCAATTCTTACTGCAATAGTGACAGCACTACTGCACTAAGCAGTTCAAGCTGGCTGACAGCTCAAGAAGCATTTAGACTGTCATCTAAATTTATCTTTAAACTGACTGTACTGGTATTTTAAACTTGAACTGTAGTTTTATCATAGTATTTCATTACTCACCTTGAGCTTGTGTGTATTTCAGGTCTGCTCCATCTTCACCAGAAATTTCACCCCAGTCATCACCTCGACCCCACAGGCCCAACAGTGACCGTCTCTCCATCTTGACCAAGCTGGTTCGAAAAGGAGAAAAAAAGGGACTTTTTGTAGAGAAGATGCCCGTGCGGATCTATCAGGTAGAGCACTCAAAGTGGCAACTAAATCCCACTCACATGTAGCTTATGCACGTAGTAGGAAGAACACAGTAGCTTTGAAGGTGGACTGAAAGTAATTCCCTTCTTAAAAGCAAAGCTGGGAAATAATTTTGGAGCGTGACATATAGTTATTAACAAGCTGTTCAGTGGTATGTTACTGTAAGTTTTGCTGTTCCTTGTCACAAAACTCATCTATCATTCTTTGCTTTGAAGAAACTGCAGACAGATAGGTCAAACATGAGATATGGAAGCAGTCAGCATGCAGACAGGGAGAGAGAAGAGCAGAGAAGATGCTTAATTTGAAGTACACTTGAGGAGAAATGGAGGCAGTAATAAATTACAGTCATCCTCATGTTCTTAAGCTCACAAAGATATAGAGGGGCTAAGTAAGAGAAACCAAAACCAGCTTCAGTTCTGTTCATGTCTGTTAGCTCATGTAATACTGAATATGATCCTAAAAGGGAAAACATGGATGTTGAAGGTAACTCCAGTCAGGACTGAAAATGGAGTTGTGATGCCATTAGCAGAGCAGTGGGAGGATGGTAGGACCTGGGTAGCAGTGACCTGTCATAAGAGGAAGATCAGCTCTGGTCTGTACAGGAGAGGATACAATCTTGCAGATATTTGTCCTTCTGAACACACACCATCCTCCTGATCTGCACGTGTGCAAGAGTTTTGTAAAATCCTTGGAAGAAAATCACTAGTTTTCTACAATTCTGCTAAGTCTCCCATACGTATTTTCCCCTCCACTGAAGCAGTGATATGGAGTGTGAGCAGAATAATCCTGACACTGGACTTTAAACACCAATACTGGTGTTTAAAACTGTTCTAAAAACATGTACTTAAAAGATGCAATTTTAGTTACAGAAAGTAATTTTACAACTCTTCTTTTGCCTTCTTTTACAGATGGTGAGAGATGAAAACCTGAAATTTATGAAGAACAGGGATGTGTACAGTAGTGACTACTTCAGTTTTGTTCTGTCATTAGCTTCACTGAATGCTGTAAGTAACTGGACTAATATTAGAGTATTCAGAATCTGTTTGGTAGAAGGGGCCACGAAAACTGTTTGGATCACACCCAGGTATATTACAAGGGTGACATGATTCTGTTTTTTCAGCTGAACAATCGATTATTTCCAGTAATTTTTCATGCTGATGACATCATCTATCTCAAATCACACTCCAGCTTCCTGTTCTAGTAGAGAAACATTGTGCCATAGTAAAATCTAAGAAATAACACAGACTTTTTTATGATCTAAACTGAGCTCTGGAGGAACAGAAATTCCTCTGTGTATGGAAGATCCAAACATTGGCTTTAGTCACCTCAAAGCTAATAGACTTTCACAGGAAATACAGTTTATTAATGAAGTCTTTCTAAATGGAATACTAAACCAGCATTTATTAACTTTATTAAATCTACAGGTGTAGTGGGCCTTACAGCAAATTTATTCCTATTTAAGAGAATTTGTTAACTAGCATAGTCAGCACTAGAGACTGTTTTTAGTACAGAAAAATGCTTTGGTTTCGTTTTTTGCAAATGAAAACTGAGCATGTTGATGTGTTTAAGAGGCAGCACACAGGCTGCAGGCATGCTGCTCTGGAGTAAACCTAGTGTTTCTTTCAGACTAAGGTAAAGCATCCTTATTATCCATGCATGGCAAAGGTGAGCTTACAGCTGGCAGTCCAGTTCCTCTTCCAAACCTATCTCCGTACCAAGAAGAAACTCAGGTAAGGCCTTGTTTTGGGTAGCATAACAACATGCTCTGAGGTTTGCATGCTTGTCATACCTACATCACCTTGAAATGCTGTGTGGGGGTGGCATGGGCATTCAGAGGTGTAGCAATGTGTTTGCTTTGCATTGGAATTCCATGGGAGAGAGGAAGGAGGGTCATGTATAACCTGGCAGTTTGCTGCCTCTCCTGGCTGTCTAATTTCACTGGTGGTCGATTGGACATGAAAGGGCTTTAATGAATTAAAGACAGCAAGTTTTTCCAAAATACTTCTCTTACGTGTTTTTGTCTTCAGCTATCTAATATATGTTCAGTTAAAGTAAAAAAATTCTCTTTGGCAAACAAGAAACGTGGCTGAGGTTTTGGAAGGTGTTTTTTTTCTCTTTCATTACTGACAGTTGTCCCTATTTTGTTAAAGGGCCGATACAGAAGAATGGATTGCCACCATAGATGCTCTGCTTTCCAAAAGCATTGATGCTTGTCAGTGGTTAGCTGAGTATTTTGTTGGGCCAGAGGGCCGGGAACTTGTAAAGTAAGTAGTCATAATTCTCTCTTAGGTATTTTGTGTCTCACGTATGGCTAAAGCTTCCTAATGACATGATCTGGCCTATACTGATGTATTTCCAAAGACCTGACTGTACACACTCTTTAAAAAGACACTCTAGATAATCACTTGGGTTTTTATTTCTAGCATTTCCTCTGGTTTGTGCAGCTTTATGAGTAATTCTGAAAATCTAATAAAATAGTGCAACATATGTGGAGGAGGATGCAGATGTTTCATTCAATGTGTTTCAAGTTTGTGTAAACACTCCTGCAGGTAGTGGGAGAGTGTGGTGAGTGTTTAGGGTAAGGCATGTTAAGTACTTACCTGACAAAGATGACAAATGAGCTTGGTGAGAAATTCTTTCCAGTTTAAGATCAACTAATAGGTATTTTGAAAAAAAATCTGGGAGAAATCATTGGAGATCTAACATAATTGAAGAGGTGACAGTGTGAGGAAAATTTTATCTTTAGTGTTGCTTTGAAAGGCAGGATCCTGTGACAGCTTTTAGTTAGAGCTTTTTTGGTTACTTGAATGAATAAATATAAATTAATAGTATAAGCCTCACTCGTGACAAGCAGGAGCACAGGAAAATAACTTAAAGTTATGCACAGAAGTACAATACAAGAAGTATCTGGACTGTTACCCTTTATAAAATAACAAACACCACACTTCATCCTAGCAATCGTGTGTACACGTTGATTCCAGTTCTCTTTGCAGCTTCGCCTTTTATCTTCCAGGACCTTCCTCCTGGAATGCAGTGTAAGAGAGGTGCGAGTTGCTGTAGCCACTATCCTTGAAAAAACCCTTGACAGTGCCTTGCTTTATCAGGAGAAGGTTAGTGTCACCTCATCACTGACAGTCCTGTTGGGGTGTGGTTTGTAAGTGACAGGGTGAGAGGCTCTTGTCTTGGTCGTGCTCGTAGCTCTTCATTTCTTGAATAGGTCAATGCTTGTCTGTTCCTACCCTATGAGGTAATGTACTGCTGTCATTCTCAGCATTTAAGTTCAGAGTATTATTTGTAAACAATTCTGCCTGATTTCAGCTAGCTTTGTAAACATATTCATGTATTCCTTTAATTGTTAGGAAACGGTGCTTTCTTAAGATTTATTATCTTTTTCTGATTCCAGAAGTCATTTTAATTTTCAAGTGATTTTCTTCCAACAGTCAGATGCCTGTTGTGAAAAGGAATAATTTGTAGAATGTTTGAGATTTACCTGTTTCCCTTGGGATACCTGAACCAAATTATTTCACAGAATCATACAACAGTTAACTCTAACATGTGAAATGCTTTTGTTTTTTAAGTAGACAACTCTTTATGTTCAAATCAATACTTTTTTTTTACAGTTAAAAAGTCTACATCAATTATTGGAGGTGCTTCTTGCTCTACTGGATAAAGATGTACCTGAAAACTGTAAAAACTGTGCTCAGTACTTTTTGCTATTCAATAACTTCGTACAGAAGGTAAGAAACCATTGGAGGGTTTTATGCTATTTTAATTTTAAAGGGCAACAGTAAAGCAGCTAGTCATCTATATTCATAAAATGTTTAAGTAGCACAGTGAAACTCTTCCAGAACTTCTGTCAAAGTATTCATGGCTTTGTTTGGGGTTTTTTGGTTTTTGAGAAGTAAATGGCTTTGAATACTAGATTAGGATAACAGCACATAAAGATATACCATCAAAGCACACCAATTTAAGATGTCATTTCCAGAGCCTGAATTTTGGGTTGCTATTTTAGAGGCTGTTCTTAAAATCCAGTGTTCAGAATTTTTTGTCCTATAGGAAGCAGAGTAACTGACTGGACTGCACTATTCACCCTAGTATGATTTCTCTCTAGTCTTTTTTCCCTTCTTTATTTTTAGTATGACACTTATTCTGCATGTGCTGATTCTGGTCTGGTTTATATAATGTGCTCTATATGAGTCAGCTTTTTGGAGGTGTATCTGATTGATCTAGGTGACTTTTCTAAGAGTGGAAAATGCAGTATTTAGCCTAGGCATTTTACTGTTGTTCCCTAGAGCACTAGTTCTTTACCTGCCCAGGGGTGTAACTTTACTGTTGTCTCCACAGCAAGGCATAAGGGCTAGCAGTCTGCTCCTCAGGCACTCTGCTCTGAGGCACATGATCAACTTTCTCCTTGGCCCCAACCGGCAAAGTAATCAGGTAAAGTTTACAGAGCATGTGTTGTGCTGTAGCTTCTCTGTCCCCATGTTTTTCATGACGTTTAAATTATGGATAAGTACTTTTTGTGTGGTAGGATAGACTAATCCTTGGATTATTCTGTAAACTTCACACAAGTCTTCAATCTATCTATGTGTAGTTGTAATGGAAGTAGCTGTTGCGGCAGAAATGAGCATCATGTTTTGATAATGACAACATTCACCAGCTTCAAAGTATTAGAAAAATGGTGGTGGGCTTTTAAGGATGGTGCTTTGTTCTAAGCTAACAGAAGCTGACTAGATCAACCAGTCAGGAGTTAATGAAAGCTCTCCTCTGGCCCAAGCAGAACCGCAGGTGGAGCTCAGCCCAGGCACGGGAGTTTGGGTACCTGCACAACACTGTAGCACTACTCGTTTTACACTCAGACGTCTCCTTGCAAAGAAATGTTGGTAAGAATTGTGGTTTTGCCTTTGCATTTTGGTTACTTTGACTGGGAGTAACTTAATATCAGTGATGAAAGGACAATAACTTTGAATTTAAGGCAGTAATGGTTAGCGTGTGTTTGATTACTTTTTTATTTTGCTGTAAATGTACTGAGAGGCTGTGGCAGACTGTATTAAAGAGGGGAGAGGGAAATCTTAATATTGTGCCTTCCCCTCTTTCCCATGTGCCTAAAAGATCTTTCCTCATGTAAGTGAATCAAGCTGTGTCATTGGCTGTGAGAGTATTTCAGCCAACAAACAGGCTGTATTTTGCTTATATGTGTTATGCCTTTTGCTAGTCTGAAGGGGAGCATTCAGGCTGAGCTACTGAGTAACAAGCAATGAAATATTCTCCTAGGGATTTTTTTACAAGAGACAGAAATTTTCCAATAAAGATAATAAAGGAGTAAGTTGAACTCTTCAGCTTCCTAAAGGAGGAATCTAAAGTTGTCTTTTTAAAAGAACAGCTTGATTTCTGTCCGGGATTTAAAGTTTCTGGAGTTCGAAGAAGTCAAAAATCATAAAGTAAAAGAAGAATAAGAGTTCTGAATATGATGAATGTACAACGGTGATTGGGAGTGAAATTAAAGCTCAAAGTACTGCTAGTAAATATGAACATTTTGCTTTGACCTTCTTGCAGTTCATTTGCCTGTGTTGTCACTAAAGTAAAGGCCACCTCAGTGTCCAAAAGATTGTTCCTTGGGAGCTGGTACCATGTGAACTGTGAGGTAGTTGAGGTGAATGCCATTAGAGATTACATGGTGCCAAATGAGCAGCAATGTCTTCAAGGTGTGTGGAACAAACTTAATTTATTAGTGGATTGTTTTTGTATTTGCTGTTATAGCTCCTGGTCTCTTTAAGCAACGTCCACCTCTAAGCATCACCACTTCAGGTCCACTTTTGGCACTCCATGAAGAAGTGGAAGCCTTGTTATTCCTGTCTGAGGGAAAACCCTACTTAATGGAGGTATCTCTTCTAAATTCTGCCCTGCATGAACCTAAAAGC
Organism: Merops nubicus; assembly: GCF_000691845.1. Classification (NCBI taxonomy): domain Eukaryota; kingdom Metazoa; phylum Chordata; class Aves; order Coraciiformes; family Meropidae; genus Merops; species Merops nubicus. The sequence continues at coordinate 54,100 of NW_008600906.1, forward strand.
TGGTCTGATGTGATTTGTTTGAAGTACCCTTATGTGAAGAACACTGAATATTAAGAAGCAGGCAGCTGGCATGTATATGGGTATTATTTTGAGCCTAAACAAGAAGGCACCTTTGGTTTCTTCATGACCTCTTCTTATTCTGATATGTCCCTAAACTGAGGGGTCTGGTGTGAGTTCACAATCTTAACAAAGGCAGCTGAACACACTTAGCAGGTGTCCATGCATCCAGTTACCATGTCAGTTGGAGGGCCTGACTGAAATTGCTCTGACTTAATGGATCAAGCTTGACCAGACTGGTGGAGGTGGGCAGAGGAGCTGAATGCAGAGCCATGAGGGCAGGGAGTCAGTTCACTGGGGCATGCAGGTGCTGGGAGGAAAAGCTGCATCCTTCCTGGAAAAGACTTAACATCCTATTACAAACTTATGTACCTAAAATTAATTGTATGACTGTGTCTGAAGTGACTTGCACTTTTCCTTTAGGTGATGTATGCGTTACGAGAGCTCACTGGGTCTCTGTCAGTGCTCATGGAGATGGTGGTGTACTGCTGCTTTTGTAATGAGCACTTTTCCTTTACTGTGCTACACTTCATCAAGGTAGGGAGATAATCAAAATAAGCTTTTTGCATAAGTGTTTTGTCTAAACTTAAGTTACACTGTGTCTTGTGGGCTTCAATGGAACTTGGATCTGCAGAACCATCTGTCGTTTGTTGGATTTGGGGGGAATGTTGGTGGGTTTAGGGGATTTTTTTTAGGGTTTTATTGTTTAAAACAATTTTTTCAAGTCTGTAAAGATCTCTTGCAGTTCTTTGTGTCATGAACATATTTTACTGTCAAAGTAACTTTGTATTTCTCACACTCAGACTCACCTGGAAACTGCTCCACCTCATGAACTGAAGAACATATTCCAGTTACTCCATGAGATACTGGTGGGTGAAGGGTAAAGACTCGTACAGGGCAGATTTTGTATCGATGAGTAATGAAAGAAATTCAGGACTGCATTGGTCCTTTTCTATATCCATGTATCTTTTAATCCTTCAGTTCAGAGTTTTTATTGTTAAATTGCTTGTCTTGATAATTCAGTGATAAGATAAGTGATAGATAAACTTCACAAGTCTTGTTTTTCCTGGTGAGGTGGTTGAAGCTATTCTGTAGACTAGATACAGGTAGCACACACAGCTTACTAACATTGGTCTTTTTCTTTCCTAACAGGTTATTGAAGACCCATTGCAAGTAGAGCGCATCAAATTTGCCTTTGAAACTGAAAATGGATTAATAGGCAAGTAAGCCAGTGGGTGAACACTCCTGTCTGCTGCTGACCCTTATGTTGATGATGGCTCACCATCATCTCTTGGTGTCTAATCCTTCTGAACTGTTTACTTCTGAGGAAGACAATCCCAGTATATTTGATTTAGCCACCACCATCCAAAAAAAATGTGCCAAAAAAAATCCAAAACAAGCATTAACCACAGAATTAAGCTATTCTGTAGCTTGGCCAATGCATGCCCTTTTTTGCTCTAGAGAAGAAGTACAATTCTTCAGTTGGATTCTTCTGTGGAAGACTTCCAGAGCTGCTGTGAGTTTGGGGAGTGAAAGTTGTAGTTTTACCTTGGTGTTTCCTCACGACAGCCCTCAGCAGCAGCTGCTCTCACTGCACGTGGACCATGCCCTGTCTGTCACATTGGCTAGTTTCACTCCAAGAAAGGAAACCAGCAGATTTTCTGTCATCCTCAGTGGGATGTTTGCTTAACTTGCAGTATACCAGTGCTGTAATTTTAATCTTTTTTACTCCCAGTAGAAAAACTGGCAATTTGCTGTTCCCTAGCTGTTATTTACTAGCTTTAGAGGCTCTGCTGCAGTGTTATTCCTGACTGCTATGGACAGAGCAACTTCTGAGTAGCCACTCTGATTGTGGCAGCTCCATGGAAAATTTTCTGCTTCTCCTTAGTCAAATAATTTTGTTAAAAGATGTGGGAATTCACAGTATAGAAAACTTCCTGCCAGGAATGGCCTCAGGTTTTGCCCAAGTCTCCCATGGAAGAGTTTCATGGCTGTTGAATTCTGCTATGCTTGTTTGTGTGAAGAAACTTTAAACGCTCTTCTAGCTCTGCAAATTTTAATTCAGGTCAAAGCTGGTGATCTGGTCCATTTAGGGGGGTTTCAAACATTTATTTTTTTTTTTTTCCTTCAGATAGATGTAACCATAGCAATTATCTAACATAGAATGGATTATAGGGGGAGAATAACTGTATTAGGAGAGGACTGTTTCAAATTCAGGTACCACATTTGAAAGAATTACTCATTTTCACTTTGATCTGTTTTTAATCCAATAGAGTTGTGGAAATACTCAAAACTACCAGCAAGACAGCAGTGTGTATAACACAAATACTCATGCTAACATCTGTAGAAATAAATTCTACCACCAAAGTTAAAACTTTAGCTTGCTTTGTTATGCTTCAGACCAGTACGCAGAAACCCGAGTTGTGGATTTTAGTCCCTGTGTTTCTCCCCACAGCCTTGATGCACCACAGCAACCATGTGGACAGCAGCCGTTGTTACCAGTGTGTCAAGTTCCTTGTTACTTTGGCTCAAAAGTGAGTGATACAGGTTTTGGAGTTTAACCCCATCCCTACCTTACACCCATCTGTGACTGTTTAGGCTGCTACTCTTTCGGCTTTTGGTCAGTTTTCTCTTTTGTTACTCTGATACAAGTGATAGGCTACTTTGTGTAAACTTTACTAGGCTTTATTTCTCTTGCTAATTCAGTTAACAACAGGGCTGCCTACAGTTCCCATCAGTTTGCTGTGGTAACTGAGCATACAGAAAGTAGCAGTGCAAAGAAAGAGAAGAATTTGGGTATTTATTTTTTAAGCTTGACAATGCCTTGTTCATGACTAATGCATATAATTTCCACTTCCAAGGTGCCCTACTGCAAAAGATTATTTCAAGGAGAATTCCCACCACTGGAGTTGGGCTGTGCAGTGGCTACAGAAAAAGGTAATTTGGCTGTAACTTTATAGAGAAACGGTCACTTTGTTTGCAATGAAAACTATGAAATCTCCATCCTCTATAAGGCTCCCTGAGATAACTCAAGGACAAAACACAAGCTGCTTCATTTTTTTTTTTTACAAGGTTAGTTTGGGCACAACTAAAACTGATGCATGTAAGAACTTGAGTAGGCCCCATGTGTTTCAGGCATGGTTGTGTACGGTGACTAAAACCACACATGAATGGTTGTAATGATCATTCCTTGCCATGTGGGGAGCTTTCAGTGCCACTGTATTGCTGTTAGAAGGTTTCACTTTTTTAAAAAAGCAATTGTGTCAGCATGCAGGCAAAGTACAGGAGAACGTGAGTGGAAATTCTTCACAGAATTGTTGCAGCTTTGCACAAAACAGCTGTTAACAGATAGAGCTTTTTCTTCCCACATGTGTAGTTTTTATTCTTACCTTTAAGCTTCACATAGGTTGGCCAATGCAGTTTTAATAAATGCCCAAGGACGCTTGGGAAATGTAAAGCTCAGCAGAACTGGCCCAGGTTTGCTTGGAGTCCATCAGGGCTGTGCTTGGTCTCCCCGTGCTGCATGTGGACCATGACATTATCCCATCTCCAGGCTGTCTTTCTGTCCTGACAGCTGCTGCCAGGCAATGTCAGGTGCAGGAACTAGCACAGACCTGAACACTAGAAGCAGAGCCAGTGGGATGCTTGCAGTGCAACTGGAACAACTTGTTGCCACTCTTCTCTTGAAACACAGAGAACTGACAGGTCTGGAGAGTCCTGCTGTTCCCATTTTGAACTGGTCCATGTAAACCCTGCATCCACCACTCTTCAGCTGACATCCAGTAACTTGCAAGCACATAATTACCAAATAAAGGGAGCTGGTTGCTAGTTTTCAGCCGAGGGTCAATAAAAGCTTGTGTTTGTCTATGCCCCAGATCTCCAGCTCACTGCCAGAGGATTTGGGAAGCTTGTCCCTGACTTAGTAGTTCACCTACCATCGCAGGTGGATGAGTCCTCACACACAGAATACTTGTATGGCAATTTTATGGCTTTCTTGACTCTTTCTACAGATGTCTGAACATTACTGGGCTCCACAGAGTAATGTATCCAATGAAACATCAACTGCCAAAACCTTCCAGCGCACTATTTCAGCACAGGTCTGTGTCCATCTTGGGAGAGGATGTTAAGCTGGGGTTATTTCCTTTTTTGCTTTGGTTTGGGCAATTTTGGCACATGCCAGTGCACATAAGACCATTCTTCCTTTTGAAGCCCAGGCCCTGTGGTTGTTGCTGAGAAAACTAACTCCTGAATTATACTAGTCAATACCTCACTATTACCTGTGGTGACTCAGCTGTCTCACCACAAGAGCTATATTGTTTTAGAATCAACTTTAAAAATTATGTAACAGAAAAAAAAGTGATGAAATGAGGGTATCATCATGGCCCCTGACACTCTCTTGGACTGTTCCCAACTCAGGACACGCTGGCCTATGCCACAGCCTTGCTGAATGAGAAGGATCAGTCTGGAAGCAGTAACGGGTCAGAAGGTAGCCCTGCCAACGAGAATGGAGAGAGGCACCTGCAGCAGGTAACCATGAAATGAGGGCATGTTCATCTTCTGTCATCTTGCTCTCTCAGAGAGCTCGTTCCTGGGGCTCTGGTCAGAACCCTCACCAAATGTAGACACGGCTGTGCACCTCAAAAGTAATGTCCTGTATCTTTCTCTCCCCATCCCTTGTGTGTGCCAAAAGGGCTCGGAGTCTCCTATGATGATCGGTGAGCCTAAAAGTGACCTTGATGATGTTGACCCCTAGAGGATTCCAATGAACACAGGAAAAGATCGACTCAAACCTTCAATGCCTGGTACCTACTGAAACTGCAGTCCCGTTGCTTATGCTGTTAGAAGAGTCTGGAAGAGAAGTGGCTGGATAGGATCAGAGGCGATGCAGGAGGAGGTGGTTTCCCTGAAAGCTAAGAGCATTTATTTAGCCCCAGATGCTTCGGATCAATAAATGCTCTAGAGAACTGCATCCTGGCGTGCAGTAGCATATGACAGTCCAGACACTGAAAACAGTTTGTCAAGAAGATTTTATCAGATAACACAAACGCTAGTGGTTGAATTTTTATGTGAACATTAAATGAGTGAATGTAAAACTGTTGCTTTTCTGTGATGCTGCAAAAAAAAAAAAAAAATTCTTTTGGTTTTTATACAGGAAAAAAAAAAAAAGACTGCCCTTAAGTATGGAGGGCGAATTTTTAATCTTTCTGATAATATTGAATAGGAATATTCAAATTTCTGTAAAGATGTGTGATGACTTACATTTCATTGTAAAATATTAGTTAAAGAATGGGTTTACATAAGGACTTCTGTATTTAATATGTCTCCCTGTTAATTTGTAAAGCTCTTTTCAAGAAGGATCAGGAGAATTGCTCTGTAAGGAGAGCGTTTCCTTACAGAATGGTTTGGTCATGGAGCTCTGGGATGGGTCATCTTTTCTGGTACCCTTCAAAAACCACAGGCAATTGGGAAGGGCAATGAAAGAAAAGATTTGTTCTCTAGGTATGCAAGTGTTCGTTATTAAAGGAAGCTGGTGGATTAAAAAAAAAAGTTAATGAGTAGTTTAAAAGAAAAGCACTTTAAGATGGAATTCTGTTGCAGATTTACTCATTAAACTTTTTTTAACTTTTTGGAGACATATTGAATAAAAAGTCGTCTCAATCATGTGATCTGCAATCACTTGCTTATGCTTTGAAATTACTGAGAAAGTTGGTATTGGTTGTATATGATGAAAAATTCCTTGAATGAGTTGGGGACACTGTTGTAGAGATTTTATAGCAATTTTAACACGGGAAAAGAACGATTCGGCTTTGTATTTTCGCTTGACCAGGCAACGTTTAAAATGCCACAGCTCTTTTGATTTGCTCACAAACAACTGGAAACCAGTTGGGATGATTTGAGCTCAGTTTTGTTTTCCACGTCAGTGATTTCTGGCTGTGGATACAAGCTTCTTTTGTGCCAACCAACTCTTCATCTTTTGTACATTTTGCGTTCGTCACATTTTCTGCACTGCTTTTTGCCTTTATTTATGGATTCTGCCTTACTTTAAGAAAAATTATATAAAAAAAACATGCACAGAAACGGGGGACATCTTAAGGAGTGCCTGGGTACCTCCAGAATAGATAAATTTGCCAAGTTAAAGGCACAACCAGCCAAAAAGTGCCTTTTTTGTTTTGTTTTGTTCTCCTTTTCACATACTGTTGCCGATCACAAGAAGCAGCAGACAGCTTTTCACTGTTGTGCACTAATATTGAAATTAATCAGTCATTTCACTGTTGGAAGTAAACATCAGGTCTGAGTTCAGCTGTACAGCTTTGTAACTTATTGCGGGTTAGGAGCCGTCGTCGGGAGTCACGAGGGTGACACTGTCACCACTCCCTCCCTCTCTTTTCCAAACAGCCTCTTCAGAGACCCACGGCAGAGTTAGCATTTTATAAATGTTGGTGAGAACATGCTGGGACCTTTTAAATGTGAGGTTTTTCAGTTAAGTTCAAAGAAATTTCTTACAGAACCCCCTTCTTCCTTTTCCCCCATCCCTAGTAGTTTGTTAATGGGTCCTGAATCATCCCAAGAAGCCAGTACACAGAGGTGATGGGAGGAGCTGGTAACGTTCCTATGGGTTGGCACCACTTGTCACTTCAGGTTCCTGTTATTTCCTATGGAAACAACATCGTCCTCGATTACCCCAGGCCCAGAGAAGCATCGATGGGAGGATTGCACCAGGATGGCTCATCACCACTGTATACTTGAAACCAATACGAACTTTTTCACGGTTCTGCTCACGCTTGTACAAAGTCAGTGGTTATAATTTGCAATAAGATGATACTCGGTCAATTATTTTTGTTTCCAGCTGCTGTCATTCGAACCTGCTGAAGATTATTTTTTGGAAAATAGAGTTCAACAAAAAAAAAATAGTTTTTGTGTAAATTGTGATGCATTTCTATGTTGTAATTTTTACTGCCGATCTTTTTGGATGAAAATGTTTTTATACAGCTTACAAAATGTTCAGTGAGGAGCAACTGCAGCCTGCCTGTGAGCATTCGGGGAGATACTGTCCAATGAACGCCTAAACATCTGGCACTGGAAAAATAGGCAGTCTTGGGATTCCTGGTCAATGGAATAAAGTTATTCCTTTCACAGAAACCTACTGTAATCTTTAGCCTCTGACGCTGTTCTCTTGATCCTCTCACTCTGAAACTTCTTAGGCCAGTCCTGCTGTCCTGGCCCTGCCTTCCTGACAGCTACCTTTGTCCTCTGCTCCAGGGACAGAGACTTTGACCTTCCAGGCGTGGCCCAGCCTGTGCTCTCCACGGGCAGTGCCAGGCCCAGGAGCACGGGCTGTGTATCACAAACAGGGACTGGCCCCAGCACTGCTGGGAGCTGGGGAGGGGGTCAGCAGGCACCAGGGTCTTCTCTTCTCACAGAGGGGTCAGCAGAGCTGAAATACCCCATGTGTCTTTTGAGACCCCATGTGTGTAAATCTGCTGGAAAACTGGCTGTGTCAAAGCTGTTGAGGAGCTCTTAGGCTAACACCCCTTTCTCTTTTCCCCTTCTTTGTGCAAAATTCGGATTGCAGCTGATAAAATTGCAGGCTGTAATTAAATACATATCACATAATGAAATGTTTAGATTAGGGTTAGGCTTTTGCCATCTTCAACAAGATGATTGGTTGCTCAAACCACCACTTTGAAAGGTTGGAGCTTCCTACTCTTTGTCTTCTCTTGGCAGTTAAAGCTGGAGTAACGGATCTGTAAGGGGCATTTTGATGGGATAAACCCAGCCCAGAATAGCTGAAGTTTAACAGGTTAACCTGATGTTCATGGTACCAAGCTTTATGTTTTTTCATCTGTCCTCAGGTCACACCATAAATTATGGTAGTACAAGGAGGCTGCTAACTGCTGAAATGAGATGAGACCCAGCTTTGGTAGCTTCTGGTACTTCTCAGCCTTCCTCTGCTGCCGTGCAGCTTGGAGCATCTGTGATTTATCTCCCTTCTGGAGCTTCAGAGTTTATCCAGTGGAGCCCAGAGTTATTAGAAACAGCGGCCAAACACACAGGGGCATGTTCCCTTCAGCTGGGTCCTGGTTTGTTTCCATAACTGTAAGCTCCTATCCTACACCACTGTTTGGAAAACAAACTTCTGTCCTTGCATGTGCATGGGACAACAAGACTCAGCCCCTGGGCTCTGCGCCAGGCTGGCTGCGGGCAGTGACCGCCCACGCTCTGTGCACCCACCTCTGAGGCTGCCCGTGGTCACCCAGGGGCACCTCCTGCCCCAGGCAGGGACCAGGGACACGGGGGGCACCTGTGGCTGGCTCACTAACAAGGCAGAGCCCACCTGGGGGAGCAGCATCCCTGCTGGATGGAGGCCAGCTCCCGCTTCCAGCCTGCTTCCCCATGGGGCTGTGGAGGAAACCAAACGAGAGAGGTTGTTTCAACTGAGCACCAGTCTGTGAAGTTTATTTTAAAAAGACATTTATAAAAGGTTTGTTTATAAAATTCCGAATAAATATTTAAAGGTACAAATGTAAAACCCCAAGATACTATGAAAGCTTTTTCTTTCTCTTTTTTTTGGTTTTGTTTTAAAGAAGTTACAACCTAGCTCTGTGTGTCTTGGGAAGAGCTGAAAGGGAAGCTGTTAACACCTAACGCCAGCAGATCATTAACTTTGACTTAACAACAACAAAAAAAACCACTAACAAAGCAGTAGCTAACTGTAGCAACGCAGATTAAAATCTAATTAAACAGATGTTTAAACAACAGCCCCTACACGTGACTAAAAAGTAGCCTCCTAGGTACACGAGTAGCAATTCTACAACAGCCCCAAAACTGGCTAAACTACAATTTTCCAGGTGCTAAACAGCCTGTAACGAGCAACTACGCAGGAAAAAAAGGAGCAATCCTCAACACAGTATTTTGGGTCGGGCTTTTTAAACGGTAGTAGTTTTGTCACATGCTGGGTGACAGCAGACACAGCCTCAAGGCAGCTTCACACAGCTGGGGTACTTAGAGGAAGACCCAGGATGTCTCCTGTGACGGGACGAGGCTCCGGCTGTGCGGGGGCTGCTCAGAGAGCCCTTGCAGAGTGCCCTGGGTCTCAGCCCCACGGGGCCCAGCGGGCCAGGGCGAGTCCAGCTCCGGCTCAGCCCAGCCCTGCTGCCGGAGCCG
>NW_008600907.1:0-1016 GCF_000691845.1 Merops nubicus
TGACAGGGTGACATGGTGACACAGTGACGTGACACGGTGACAGGGTGATGTGATATGGGGACAGTGACATGGGGACACAGTGACACGGTGACACAGGGACATGGTGACAGAGTGATTTAGTGACAGGGGGATGATGTGATATGGGGACCCTGTGACACCGTGACGGAGGGCAGTGATGTGGTGACAGGGTGACGTGGTGACAGGGTGACGTGGTGACAGGACACTGTGACACGGTGACACAGTGATGTGGTGACAGGGTGACACGGTGACAAGGCGATGTGGTGACACATTGGTGTGGTGGTGCGGTGACACGGTGACCTGGTGACCATCCTTAGGGCACAGCCACAATGGCAGGGGTCACCTTGCTGAGCTGGTGACATGGTGACAGTCCTCAGCACCGTCACAACTCCACCCGCCGGCCTGGGGATGGTGACACAGTGACAGTGATGTGGTCATGGTGACACTGACAATGACATGGTGACAGTGACACAGTGACAGTGACATGGTGATGTTGACGCGGTGACAGTGATTCGGTGACAGTGACACAGTGACAGTGATATGGTGATGGTGACACAGTGATGGTGACACAGTGACGGTGACATGGTGGTGACAGCATTTTGGTGACAGTCCTTAACATGCATCCCCGTCTCCGTGCGCTGACTGGGGGGTGCTGCGGACACGGTGACATGGTGACAGGGTGACACGGTGACAGTCCTTAGCACCCAGACACAGCTCTGTGTGCTGGACAGGGCAGGACGTGGGGGGGATGAGAGGGACGTTGGGGACAGGGTGACATGGTGATGGTGACATGGTGATGGTGACACAACGATGGTGACATGGTGACGGTGATGCCGTGACAGTGATTTGGTGACAGTGACGTGGTGATGGTGACCTGGTGACGGTGACATGGTGATGGTGATGCAGTAACGGTGACAGGGTGATGGTGACACAGTGACAGTGATGTGGTGATGGTGACACTGACAATGACATGGTGACAGTGACACAGTGACAGTGAC